>NC_056728.1:1345610727-1345840727 GCF_019279795.1 Protopterus annectens
CTGCTATAGAAAACAGCATTGTTTTCTTTTTTGAATTGTTAATCTGCAAATGATTCTCCACAAATGAACTTGTAGGAGATGCCTAGCTGTTTTGTAGTGCTAAGTTAATATTAGCTCTGTTCCAATTCAAATGAGCTTTGGCAGTTGTAATATAGCAATAACCCACGCCTGGGTGCGGGTAATGCTGGATTTACCCAAGGTTGGCGTGGTTTGGTACCAAACAAAGCCAACCATGGGTAAATCCAGCATTACCCACACCCAGAAGCGGGTTATTGCTATTATACAATAACATTATTTAAGAAAAAAATAATTACTTTTCTTAAATAATGGCATTGTATAATGCCTCCTTGCTGCCCTTCCTCAGCTGTCTGGTATTCCACGGCAGATCTGATGTACTGCGCATGCGTATGCCTATGCAGTACATCAGAGCTGTGGGCAAAAGCAACGGAGAAAGCAAGATCTCCATTGCTTTTTACTGTTTCGCTATGTTAAATGGGTTTAACATAGCGAGACAGCTTTAAAAAAAGCAACGGAGAATCTCCGTTGCTTATTTTACAGCTGTCTCGCTATGTTAAACCCATTTAACATAGTGAGACAGTTTTGAAAAAAGCAACGGAGAAAGCAAGATCTCCATTGCTTTTTACAAACTGCTTCACTATGTTAAATGGGTTTAACATAGCGAGACAGCTTTAAAATAAGCAACGGAGATCGCCGTTGCTAATTTTAAAGCTGTCTCGCTATGTTAAACCCATTTAACATAGGGAGACAGGTTTAAAAAAAAAGCAACGGAGAAAGCAAGATCTCCTTTGCTTTTTACACACTGTGTCGCTATGTTAAAGGAGTTTAACATAGCGAGACAGCTTTAAAAAAAAGCAACAGAGATCTCCGTTGCTTTTTTAGACCTGTGTCGCTATATTAAACTCCTTTAACATAGCGAGACAGTGTTTTAAAAAAGACTTATACTAATGGAAAAAGTCCAGGCGACCGGACCTTTTTCCATTAGTATAAGTCGATTTACAACGTGCACACTGGCCAATCAGCGTGCACGTTTTGGAATATTAATGGGGGGGGGGTCATGGTATAATAGGCAATATTATATAATGAAAGTCCATTCCAACAATAACAAATTCAGCCACAAAATGCAGCACCATATAACAGTAATAATCACTTTAAATTAAAATTAGGCGTCCAGTAACTGCTCTTCGTAATAAATAACACATAACTGCAGAGCTACAAATGAGAAGATTTAAACAATATTTATCTAATATTAAAAGATAGCATAACCCCTCCTTTAGTCAGCACAAACAGTTCTACATAACATGTATAAAATATTCAATAGAAATGTGCCTGTCCTGCACTTTCAGCAATACTCCATGTAGATCTTGAAATGAAGACACTCTATAAGATCCCAAATAGTGTTCTAGTGCACTAATCCAAGTTTTGGAATAGTTAAAGGAATACACTGCATTTGATAAGGTTATATGGAACTGTCTCCATTCCCTGTGCAGCAGATGTGTTCTCAGCATTCAGGGGCACATGTAACAACAAATAATATTTTACGAGATAGTCATTAACAAAAAAGATTTGTGTCTGTTACACTAATGCATTGGAAGTGTGACCCTTTAATTACTTCATATCCGGAGTGGTGTACAAAAACACTTTTTGGAATATTGTTCAGTAGCTGTGAAGAAATAACTAATGAAGGGAAGCTATGCTGGTCTGCTAACAGAAACCACTCAAAACAAGGTGATCTAATATGTTTTATTAGACCAACTTAGATTTGACTATATTGATCCTAAAAAAAGAATCACAACATCTCTTTGTTTCAGTTCTTATATATGCTGTATATATTAAAATTATGCTGGACACTTTCATAGGTTCATAGGTTCATAGGTTCATACTAGGCTATCTGCCCGAGGGCATTTACAAGCCTAGCCCATAGGCTCCCTGCCATTGCATCCCCCCTTAATCAAAAAACTCACAGGCACACTAAATGCATTCCAATGCATTAGTCTTTTGTTTTAAAAAAATCAAATATATGCAGATGTAGTACATCTTACATGATTTTTTATAGATCAGCAGAGCAGCAAACCTGTGAGTTCAGGATATATAAATATGTTAAAATATAAGTGTATATAGTGCACATATGTCTTCACATATACTGAGATACGCATATGAAATACACAGCTGCGTCTTCCTCAGAGACTCAAAGCATTGAACAGAGAAATGAAAGGTTACAGTGGTGTTATCTAAAAAAGGAAGGTTATTTTGTTTTTTTAAATAATGCCATTCTGTTTTGTGATTGTGTATGTGTAATGGTGTTTTTCAGCCCATTTGTCCACAGACAGGACATCCACATGCAACTGTAATAAACCGGGTTCAAGAACATATTAGGGTTTCTAGTGCAGGATGTTTTAGAGAAAGTCCTGGCAAATTGCTTCTAAATCTTTGTGATGAAAATTATATGGGTGGTTTGGATAAAAGTTAATAAAGTTTTCATGAGACTGTTATAACTAATTTGCACCATATACTCAGTTGTTGTTTACCCATAGCTGGCTTTATTTCTTTACTCGGGTTTCACCCTCATTTCCAAATAACCCAAGACTTTGGTAACCCCACCATTCCCTACACCCAAATATTGTATATAAAACCATACTCTTTACACAGGAAGGTGTCAACATTTACTGATCAGCCAGCAAATAAGATTACTTTTATCAATAAAATATAAAATATTAGGACAGCGGAGATGGTTAATATTGTTAAAGCTAGCAATTATCTGCAAGTGAACAGCCTGTGTGCAGATGTTCTCAGCTCCCACAGCAAAGGATGGCTTTTAAACTGGGTCACATAGCGTAGTTCATAGCCCATTTATTCAAAGCTAGAGTCAAGACTGGATGTTCTACTCAGAGGCCGGCAAAAGCCTAATTTATTCAAAGATGGATCTTGCAGATTTTGGAGCTGAATGTTAGGCAGGGGTAGGGGCAGAGCCCCACTTGAGGATTACACAAAATAAAAGCCACTCCATATGAGAGTTTTGATTTTTGTGTTGCTTTTACTAAAACATTTTATCTCCCTTCTAATATGAAATTTACATTGAGCATCACAAACAATTGTCCTTGATGTATATTACAGTCTTAGGCAGCTTCTTGACTTTTGAGGATTATGCCTAGTTTCTTCCTAATTTTCCTTCCACTTTCCATTCCAGTCATGCAATTTTTTTTTTAATTTTCTGATTTTCTGACTATGGTGTAAAACTGGTGGGGGGGGGGCACAGGGATAACATTGTAATACTAGGTATCTACAACATAGCAGCCAGAGAATAGTTATGACATCCTGTAATAGTGAAATTATTTGAAGACACACATACAGTGATTGTATTTCCAAATAACTGTAATATTAATGCGTTTCACAAAGTAAAGCAGCTCTGTGTGCTGGAGATACACAGAATACATATTTACTCTGCATCAGCATCTTTTAACACCAACCGAGGAACTGACTACATTTTTAATCTCGCAAACAGCATAGTCCGCATGACTCATTTTGCTCTAAAATGGAATGAGTTTCCCTAGGTCTACAACACTGATACTACAGATTCATACATATTAATGATTATATTGTGATAAGGTTATCTGTTTCCACACTTGGCACTCCTGCTCAACAATCATTGTGCTCCGCCTCAAGGAATTGACAAGTATTTGTCAAAGCACCCTCACAGTACAGCACTGCTAGAATTGTACAAAGACTTGCAATGCATAGACCTAAAGGTTTTATAAAGCACATGTTATGCCACCTGAGTGTCATCTGGACCTCTTTCTAAAAGATACAGTTATATTTAATACCAGCATTTTGTTAATTAAAGAATATCACTTGAAAAGTAATTCAGAAGCTTGGCCAGAATAAATATTTTATTTTTTTTTGTTTATGAAATCACCTCTTTTTGATAAAAAATTCAGTTTATTAAATACTTCTGCATTGCTCATATCATTCACATTTACATTTTTAAACTTGTTTTTCCATTACCGTCTTACCTTTTGATGCTGCAAAAATTTTGTAAGCACCATCAAACCAGAAATGAAATGCCACTATTTTAAAAGCAGTATAAGTCACCGTTGCATATTGAAGAAAACAGTCATTATGATGATACTAGACTAGCATTGATATCCATGTTTGCATACTGTGCAACAGCATGTAATGTAATAACATATGTAGTCTTTTAAATATGCAGGCATTCTGACTATCCTGTTAGACATTCTAGCCACATTTTTTTAACTGTAAGGCTTTGCATCGAATACACTATTTGGTTTAGGTAGTAGTTGCAAATGGTTTGCTATGGCAATGTTGAACCGGACTCCATGTTCGCGAAAATGACAATGTTGAATTCCGATATTGTCAAAGTACATCTCAAATTTGACCTTCGAACGGTTTTAACATGGGTCGAGATAGGGGCAAGATTTGTACTTCGACAATGTCGGGTTCGACATTGTCGCCATTTGGCCTCCAGACTTCGTCAAAGTGGATTTAATTTTTTTTTTCATAGACCGAATCCAATTCAACATTGTCATAGTAAACTGTTACAAACATGAGTAATCTCTTATTTTAATTTTGTGAGTTTCTATTAAAAAGTTTTACATCTAAACAGTGTCTCATTGGATCTGTTATAAGCACTTGAGTCACAGGCACTTGAAAATGATTGTCTCAAAGCCAGGGATGCAGGGAACTTGTAGCTCACACGGGTTGTTGCTCATGCTCAAACTTGACTAAATATTCAGGTGAGGTGTGGCAGCCTTGCAGACAGAAACATAGTAGCTGGGTGGGAGTGTATATTAGGGTCTCAGGCAGTGATAAGGAGGGGGATTAGGAGGTTTAGGGATATGAAGAGTTTTAGGGCTAGGGAGTGCAAGGGGAGTTTAGAGACAGGGAGTGATCAGAGTCTTTAGGTTTAGGAAGCAGGATTGTGGTTATAGGTTTAGAGAGCAGGAAGGGAGTTTAGGTTTAGGGAACAGGAGTGGAGTTTTAGGTTTATGGAGTGATTAGAGACTTTAGGTTTGGGGGTAGTGGCGTTTTAAGTTTAAAGTTAGAGAGCTGGTGGGAGTGCTACAGTTAGTGTTAGTAGCCAAGTGAGAGTGTTACAGTTAAAGTTAGGTCTCTGGTAAGGCTATGCAGTTCAAGAGGGTTGAATAGTGAGAGTTCTGGATAATTAACTAGGTTTAGGCTGGTGGGGTTTAGGGCACATGCCATTTATAACAAGTGACAACAAACAAGTGTGTTGTAAGCTTCTGACACATGAGCCATTATAGTAGGCCTCATCTCACCACAGTATGTATCTGAAAACCATGGGTCATTGTCTTTGACTATAAAAGGCTGTTGAAAAAGATTAGAAATATTTACCTTGTCCAGACTCCCTCAACAGTATAATCTGTTCTGTGTGTTGGTGTGCCTCTTATATAGTCTCCGTTAACCTTTGGCTATTGTACTGTCAACTGACACTAGTTCTACCATTATTATCAGAAAAAAACAACCTTGGCTAACACCACACATAGGATCTTTTGCTCATACTTAATCAGCAGGCTGGCTAAAGCCACTCTTTTGTAGGACTGCAGCCCTGTGCTTCTTTGTTATTGTGAAAATGTGTTGCTTCCATCTCACTATTTTCACACTGCTAGTTTTATCCAGTGTTGGCCATAATCCTTTCCATTATTTCACTTGCTTGAGGTCATAGTAGTGTACCTGTTCTGAAGTATGTTTTCAAATGTATGCAAAGCTCCAAGGTTAGAAATATTACATAGTCAGCCATTGTTTAGTATAGTATTTTGTTATCCCAACAGCTACGAGCAATGGATTAAGCACTGGAACATCTGCCTTAGTGTAGGAATACACTAGGAGTACTGCAGGACAGGAGACACTACATTTAAACAACTGCCATCTATATGCATCACTTCAACTGATCTGCTTCTCCCCAATTGGTTTCTGACTTTTTTCCCCACTAGGCAGCAGAT
Organism: Protopterus annectens; assembly: GCF_019279795.1. Lineage (NCBI taxonomy): Eukaryota > Metazoa > Chordata > Ceratodontiformes > Protopteridae > Protopterus > Protopterus annectens. The sequence continues at coordinate 1,345,616,724 of NC_056728.1, forward strand.
ATCGCATTTAAGCAGCTGCCATGTATAGCCACAATATAGCATTTCAACTGACGTGCATCTCTCCAAGTTATTTGTGACCTGTTTTTACCATTAGACAGAAGGTAGAACATTTAAACAGATGCACTGTGCAGTTCTCCCCAGATTCTATCTGACTGGGCTATATTCACCATTGGACAACAGACAATTCTTTAAAACAATTGTCCTACAACTTCTTTGCTCAAACATTCTGGATAAACTGAAAAGTAATAGAGGGGGAGAAAAAGGCCCAAAAATCAGAGACACGTTTAAATTCTTATTCTAACTCACTTAAAAAGTTAATAGAACAATAGGTTTTGCATCAGCATGCATTTTCTGAACAATAAGAAGTATTAACCTCTAAAATCTGGTATTATTCATTGATTGAAATCTTCAGTGGTTTCACAGAAAATAAAACTTTTGCAAGACACAGGGCAAAAAAAATGAGGCAAAATCAGAGACATTATATATAATCAAGGGCAGCTGAGTGATATGTCCTGGTGTAACATTTTATTTTAACTGTTTTTTTCTCAACTTATTTCCCACCCTTTTCAGCACTAGATAGTCAATATATTTAAACAGCTGCCTTGCATAACCCTGGTGTGGCAATTCAACTGACCTAATTGAAGTTATTTGTGATTGTGACCTTTTTCATCACTGATATTAGTACTTTCTAATTACCTGCTAGCAGTGCTTACTGTTTGCTTGGCTGCTTCTTTTGCATTTCTTGTAAAGAGAACTGTCTTGTAATATTTGTACAAGAGTTGTAGCATCTCGTCTATTGTACCTCTTTTTTCATAAATACTACATCTCAGCACAAAGTAAAATTTCTACCTTAAAAAACTAACTGAATCACATACCTTGTATGGAAAACGACGTCTGACCTACAGATCCTCATTTGCAGAAATAGTAATGCTCTTCAAATAATATGAAGCTATTACCATGTCCCCATACTTCAAAAGTAGTAAATACATTATTTATAACAGATTCCACAACAGCAGTAGTCATCACACTCATAAGTTGTGCCATTGACTATATACCTATGTGTAAGTCCAGCTCTACAGCTCACTGTACAAACAACAAAACTTCATAAACTAATTCATAATGTAAGCCTTAGGTTCTCATAGGTTTACTTCAGTATTCCGTCCCTTAGGCCATAAAGAACACTGACTCAGTAAATCAATTGCAAACACATTACTTCCTGTCTAGTAATCAAATTTGCTTTTAAAACATTAAATATTAAGTGACAACCTAATATTATTCGGCATATGATTCTAAATTCTAAGGAATCGTTTGAGTTATATAATTCCATCTTAATTGCATTTTAGAATAAAAGCATTAAAACTGATATTATCATATCAGTGTCTTCCTTTCATGTTAACAGAATGATATTATATATAATTTGTAGCAATTCCTCCCTAAAAATGTTATATGCACTTATAACTTTTCCTCTTTTAAGCCTATAATGGAATATGAATAAATTTCATATGTTTTGCATCTATCAGAAAAAGTAATAAGTGATGAAATGAGGATATTCATTTTTTTAAATATTCATTGAACAGACTCCAATTGATGCCTATTATATTGGTAAAAAGTACTCTTATATTCTAAAACAGGTTGGATGTACATCTTATATAAATTAAGCAGTCTTTCTTCATCTTTTATAGAGAAAGATCAAAACATGCGCCCCATTAATAATAATATTTTTTATAATACATATAGCACAAAAAAATAAAAATTAGATGATATGTATATACCCATATCATTTTAGCAATCTGTTTTAGATAAAAGTGTATTACTGAAGTGCGGCATGTCACTGGCAGACATTCAAGGGTCACAAATAAACTCTTCCCAATAAGTAATTAATGATATATTATGAGTTAGACATACAGATATTAACCAATTGTTGAACAAGACAGCTTTAGAATACATATAGTCATTCCACCTCATACTTGGGATTATGTCACTGAATGCCACCTTTATTTTTCCTACTTTCTGACGTCTAATATCACTGCTTTAATATGATTTAATGGAGTTATGTTCAAGTCGTTTGTCCCACAATGAATAAAGGTAGTAGATTAAAATATCTTTCCACTTAATAGACTTCTTAAAAGACAATGTGAATCTGATCATTTCCAAACTGTAGGATAGAAACAGTCAAATGAATAGTATAAATATTCTGCAAAGGTCTTCTAATATCCTTCAACACTGAATCAGTTAGAAAGAAAATTTCTTCACTTTGTGATATAAAGCTCAGTGTTGTGTCAGTGCCTTTACTTGGCAAATGTTTAACATCAAATCAACATTCTTCTGAGACATTACAATTACCCCATCCAATGCTCTTTTTAATTTTTTTTTTAAATAGATGTTCTATTTTTATCAACTTCTTGAGATATTTTCATAATATTTTAATAATTTAATTTAAGTCATTAAAACAGCTTCCATAGGCAACAGGAACATAGCTGTTTTGATTAAAAATTCCCAAGAGAAAGCATCATGACTGAAATCAAAAAATCCTTCAGCACCTGGTTATAATTCAGAATTAATCATCTCTACAGGATCCTTACTTTTAGAATCTTGAGCAGCTGAATTTGCAGTTAAATTACTATCTGAAGCAGACACTACAGAATAATCACCATCTTGATATATATTTAGATGAATTTAAATGAAAAAACATTTGTTGTCTAACGTACCAGAGGATATATTCTCCTTTTCTTTTTCTGTTTTTTTTGCGGCCACTCTCTGGAACTTTCTTTTTATAGATACCTTCCCTTTAAATAAGTTGTTGCTAGGATATTGCTTGTTTTTATTAACTGCCTTATTGCACTTACCTACTTGTCTAAAGTTCTTGCTCTTTAATTTATCAGTCATTTTTTCTTAATCATGTAGGACCTGGCAGTCTCTGCTATCACTGGACACAAGTTCATTATTTTTAGGTAAATTTGTATTTATTTTAGGATATTCTAAACTAATATTATATGTAGAAGATATTCTAAACTAATATTATATATGAACTTGTGATTCAATTAAATCTTATTTCCAAGATGATATAATAACTGGATACTTTTTAAGGAAATTTCTAATTCATGTTTGGTTAACTTGGCATCAAATATGGTCTCACTATTGAGAATCCTTATTAATTCATATAACTTAACACAGTTAAACAAAACCCTAAATCATTACAATTTGCCACTTAACCATAAATTTATTCCTTAGTAAATCACAGTGTGAATGAACTAACTAAAAATGTAAAATAGTTATTAATAAAATCAAATGAAATTGTCAAGGCACTAAAAAAAACTAAAGTTAGATCAGATATAGTAAATATAAGAATCACTAAAATATAAGATATTTACATTAAATCACATAAAACTCACAGAATCACAATAATCATGCAAAGGCACACAGCTCAACTCGCTGCTGCTTGGGCAGTCACACACCTAAAGAAAAAGAAAAAACTGAGCTCCCAGCATCTTTAAAAATATGTGGGAGAATTCAGAAGTAAAATAAAAAAATCCTCAAAGCACTACACTAGCAGAATATACAGTGGAAAGTTTTTAGTTATAAGTGTACAGCCACTACTAGAGCACTTCTAATATGCCCTGTTAACCCAGAGATCAGCCCACAGCCAGGCAGTCTCACAACACAGAAAGAATATTTTAAACTGAGTGCCCAGCATTTGTAAAAGGATGTGTGAAAGCTCACAAATAAAATAAACAAGCTCCAAAAAGCACAACACAAGCAGAGTATACAATGGTGAGTTCTTATTTATATGTGCTGTAGCAATTTTCTGCATAAAATTAAACAAACTCTACCACATTACTAACATCACATAATTTATTTGAAATCAAAATACCTCCTTATGTTAGCTTTAAAGTTAGTAGCCTATGCTGGAGATCTCAAACTTGATCCTGATCCCAGTGCATTATAAACTTCTCCTAAAATATCCTGTGTGTCATTAGTACATGGCAAGCAGGGACTTAAGCTATTGCACTTAAATGCCAGAAGACTGTGTAATAAAATCTTACCATTTCAAGCCTGAATTAACCCATATATTCTAATAGTTGCAGAAATCTGGTTAAAACCACATATACTAGAGGCAGAACTGAATACTATAGAGTATATATAGCAAAGATCATTCCTGAGTGCTTATAATGATATAAAATTACTGACACATGTTCTTCAGCAAAATCAATCAACAATCATCCCAGGATTATAATCATTGCTTCTTTTGCTATGTTAGATAAGCCCAAGATATAGCCTCATAATGCTACTAAACTACAGCCAATAATGATAAACTGTACCAGGATAATTGCTCAGGTGAAATGCTACCCCTTAATAACTACATTATTCCTTGGTAAATAGACACCAAACAGAACCCTGGCTACTCTATCCAAACTTAAGAGTTCACTGAATACCTTTCAACCTCTCAGTGCAAGAAATCTGGACAAAGCCAAAAATAGCTGAAGAGGAGACAAAAGGCCCTAAAATAGGGAAATGTTTTAAATATTGTTGTTATAAACTTAGAAAGTTGCTAGAATAACAGGTTTTGTATTAATGTGTTTTCTGAAGGATATAAAGTCTTAAACTCAAATGTCTATCATTATTTAGTAATTTAAATCCTCAACAATTTACCAGAAAACCACAAATTTTATAAGGAACGCTCCAAAAATACTATGTAGAAATCTAGACATTCTGCAAAAATCTGGACAGTTGAGAGGTATGTTGACTGAACTCATAACAAGTTCTATAAGAATATACCCCAAAGCAATGCAAGTAATACCTTAAACTGGATTCCATTAAAACACAGCAGCAACTTTTTGACAGGTGGAAGTCTGTCTAATGACCTTAGTGACTCCAACATAGTTTATACAATGTGTGAAAACAAATTCCCCCAGCCTCTGACTAAAACTATTGACAGCAAAATCTGGAACAAGCTATCACTGTATGGAATAACAAAGGAACTCTCAACTGTAACTTGGTCTATTCTCACATTTACTGAAACCTTAGATGAAGCTGTGTACATATTCAGGGATTTTCTCATATCCTTGTTTAACAAATTCACCCCAGCCAGAAATAATAAGAATAAAAAAAAAATACATCACTAACTTGGATTGACACAGTCACCCTAAACCTAATGAAGTATAAAGACATAACTTGCAAACCACATGAAATTATAATATGTAATCTATTGCAAAATATAAGAAGAAATAAGAGTCAAAAACACTTGAGAACAGCCAAAGAAAATTATTACCCCATCTACAAGGCCACAACAGCTTTTTGGAACATTCTTAGCAAAATGATAGTCAAAACCAAACAAACTGCATTCCGGCTAAACTAAATATATCAAATTCTTATCAACTATTTCTCTCATGATCCAGAGTTTTCATTTAAACTAATCACAGTTAATATTACCAGAAAACTGCTGTAAAAACTATAAGGTCATGAATCTCATTCAAAGGACAATTTCCCACCAATTTTTACTTAAACCTTAACCTAAATTATTGCCTACCCACTAGCATTAATAAATAGTAGTATACACAGTAACAAATGTCCAAACATGTGGAAAGATACCATAGATTTATTCAAGAGTGGTGATAAACAAAAGGTGAAAAATTATGGGCCAATGTCTACACAAAGTCCATTCTCATAAATACTAGAATGCATTTTGCATACCCAGCTTACAAATTCTATAACTTTGCATAACAAAATCACCAAGGTGCAACATGGTATCCACCCAGGCAGTAGTACTCTAACTCCATTAACAATAACTGACCACATTTCCACAAAATATGACAACGATAAAATCACATCTGTATTTCTCCTACTTTCTTTAAAAGTATTTGGTGTTATTAACCTCAGCATTCTAATCAAAAGATACAAGAAACTGTCAGCAACACTCCAGCCTTAAGATTTGTTTCCAGCTACCTCCAAAATAGGGCCTAAAATCTAACATAGGCATGCCTCAAGGTTCAATCCTAGTCCAACTTTTAACTATCTCTACAAATGGCATACATCTTTCTACTCAATGACTCAAATTATTATAATATGCAGATGATTCTACAATCTTCTGCAGTATAAAGAACACGACTATTCTTATTACACATAACTTCAAGCATGGCTTACCTGTAACCTGATCTGTCCTTCAGAAAGTCGTGGGCTGTGTAGAATGAGAGGGTTTAAATAACCCTTTACCAGTGAGCTCTTGTACTCTGGTGACTGACTTGACACAATTTACACCTAGCTTATTTAAGGTTTCAAAGATCTACTTTTTCACTTCTCTAAATGCAGTTGCTCTTTCAAAAGAATCGTAAGTTCCATTGATAGAAGATGTATTACTAGAATAAATAATAACAATAATTAAAGTTAGAGTCTTATTTTTCTTCAGGAAACGATGCTAGTTATGCTGCTTTACTCTCTCATCACCCCAGGTTTAAGTAGTAATAGTTTAGAAGCAGTTGATCTGCTGTTGTTGTGGGGTTAGGCCTAATATGGTCAATGCACGGTGACATGATTTTAGGGGCTTTAAGTTTCTAGACATTGTTGCACGGTCTAAGTGCATCATTTATACTGAGTTCCTTTATGGAGTTACTGTTCTTTGCACCTTGAAATTGCAGCTGGAAGTAGCATTCTGGAACATTCTCTGCAGTGGAACATCCAGGCTTGTCTGTCTTCAGAGGACTGCTCCTATGATTATTGTTTTGAAAGCAGGTAGATAGTGGCAATTTGGTATTTTGGTACCATCATGCAGAGCTTGCTGCTTAGTTCCGTGTGGCTGCCTTTATCCTATTTTCCTGTCAGTGCGTTCTCATCTGAGGGCTGCTCTTCCCCTTAGTAATAATATTAATTTATTTTAAAAAATTGGTCTTTATATAAAACATTATCCTCTAACTGTGGCATGATTATATGCAGCATAGTTTCTACTGTAACCATTCACTTTATTGAATACACAGATAATATTTTAGATCTAGATGTATCTCATGCACCAGAAGCCACTGAAGAAACTGAAGTTAATGATGAGGATGCTCACACAGGGCTTCTTTACCAGAAGGGGGGAGGTGGACAAGCAGTGGGCAATTATTTAGAAGAATTTTTAGATTCTTTGCCAGAGGAGGGTAGAGCTAAAAACTTTGATCTGGTTTCAGAAAGAAATGTTGGGTCTATACCCTCTAGTAACTATCAGTACTCCTCAAGGGTCGCGGCAGTCCCGTATGGATAATCAGTTATCATTTTTCGATACAAGTTCAAAATACTCCTCCTCTCTCATTGAGAAGGTCATGCCAACTGTTACAGACCTTGATATAGTGCAATTTTTGGCTGTTGACAGCTGTGTCAGATCCACACTCTCAGGCTCACACTTTACAGCAGTTGCTCCATTGAACATTAAAGAGAATGCTATTTGGAGTGATTACATAGAGATTTTTGACCTAACTGATATAGAGGGTATTCATGGGATTCACAAGGCTGAGAACTCAGGGTCCAAAGATCTTTCTGCAGCCCTTGTGTCTCTGGCTAAAAAAAAAAAAACACTGACAAAACAATAGTTAGAAGCTGGGATAACTGGATTTTAGGATTCACTGTCAATATGGCCATCCTCATTGAAAAATATCCTATTCATGCTCTCCATCTTTTAGCATATTTTCTCTCCATTAGGCAAGCAAACCACATCCAGAGGATCATCATGGTCATGGCATAATTAGAGCTTTAGGCAAGGTGCCTCAGGTGGGATCAATGCCACCCTCACATTTGACTTAGCATCATGCAGGATAAGTCCAATAGCCTGTGAGGTGTCACCTCATTGTACAACCAATTAACAGTTAAATACTGTTGAATCTTCAGTAATGAGAAATATCTGTGTCCTATTTGCAGACTCGCTCATGCCTGTTTCCATTGTGGGAAGAATCATTTGGCAACCAGATGGTTAAAACCAGGTCAACCTACGCAAAACCCTAAAGCAGTTTTAAATGAGAAAGTTCTCAGCTCAAGGCAGGCCTCTTTCTTGTGGTCAAATCGGTAACTTTTCGTAGGGACAAATATGTTCACAAGGTGTCACATTCCCCAATCTGGGTTGATAAACTGGCTGCTGAACTATCCAGTTTCCTCCAAGCAATATACAACTTCCTTTCTTATCAAAGACTTCACTTCAGGTTTTGCCACAGAGTCTTCTGTTTCACTCAGTTCCAAGAAAAGTTAAAGACCTATTTTCAATCAAAGGTAAGGAAAAAGAAGTTATGTACTCACCATAAAGTTCCATGTGTGTTGTCCATCTCGCCTTCATTCTGTACTGGTTGGGTTTGGAACCGATCCTCTGTTCTGACTCGGCCGTTTACAAAAGCTCGAGGTCTTCAACTAGCTCGTGGCTGAAACCCTATCCTATGATGCTCTAGTAAACTCCCCAGATCTTGTTTGCTGATATAACAACATATGCCAGAAGGTCTAATATCATGTCTATTAGGTCAATGAAAACAGGTCAGAGAACATTATTTTGCCCAATTGTAACCGCTCGGTCCTCCAGGAACCAAAGGTTGGAGGTAGGACGGTGGGACATACGAATGAAGGTGAAATGGACAACACATATGGAACATTATGGTGAGTATGTAATTACTTTATGTAATATGCCCCTCTGCTCATCACTCATCAGACCTATCATACAATACAACGCCCCATTTGGGATGTACCTTACAAGACACCTGCAACAGCTGGAAAGACCACAGAAGTACCTCACCATGAGGATCACTGGCCTCAAACAGATGCATTATGCAGCCTCGACTGAAGAAACTCCATCTGTACTCGGTTACATACCAGCTACTCAGAGGTGATCTCTGCCTGACATACAAGGCCATGTCCAACCCAGAAATGATGGACATGCTCCACCTAAAGAAAACCATATCTCCTTGAGCCACATGCTCTAGGGATCTAAACCTCACCACAACAATAAATAGGATGTGCTGGAGGAATAGATTCTTGTCCCAGAGGCTTCCCATGCTTTGGAACAAGATTCCAGTCTACATTAGGCAGAGCTCCTCACTAACACTCTTCAATCGAGAAATCTTGACGAGTGGATGGGAAACAGAAAGTTTACCCCAGGGATCACTTCACTGGCTCTGCTGGACAGAGGCACAGGGAACTAATCTAAGGGGGTGGCAAAAGCCAACACATTCTGATTAGGCTTATAAATGCCTTTGGGCAGATAGCCTAGTACCTACCTATGAACCTATGAACCTATGTTGTCCTATCTCACCTTCATTCTGTATTGGTTGGGACAGCGTCCCATGCACCATCTTTCTCGGCTGGCTCAAAGGAGAATATTCTTCAAAACAGTAAACCCAAAATAGGCCCTGTCCCTGGAGGCCAAATCTACTATGTAATGAGTGATAAAGGTATGAGGCTTTGTCCATGTTGCTGCAGCACAAATGCTATCAATTGGTATTCTCACCTGAAAAGCAGCAGAGGTTGCTATAGCTCTTGTAGCATGAACTTTTATCTTTTTGGAGAGTTCTTTGTTCTGAGATTTGTAAGTAAAAGTAATACAATCTGATAGCCATTTAGAAAGTGAGACTTTAGACACTGGAGCACCTTTCTTTGGGTCTGAAAAGGATACGAATAGTTGGTCAGATTTTCTGAAGTCCTTTGTCCTTTGCAAATAGAAACATAATTGTCTGGGTTATGAACCTGACAAAGGTGGGGGGTACTTATGGACCACATTATATATGAAGGTAAAATGCAGGAGATTTTAAGTGACTTTACTAAATACACTAGGGTATCTATCAATGAAATAAACGTGGCATACAATAAAAATACATATGATGCTGAATGATTTACTAACAGAAGGACTAATAGATTTAGAGACACACAAATTTTTATATGTTGAAAACCGAAGGTTCCTTCTATTTTGGTATACCAAAGTACACAAAGATATAGATGACCCACCTTTGAGACCAATAGTTTCTGCAGAAGGTTCTATCACAGCCCTCTAGCAAAATACATAGATTGTAAGGTAAAGAAAGTACTTAAGAACAACACCCACATACTTCAGGATTCCTGGGATCTTCTTAGAAAATTGGACAAATCTTTATTTTCTGAAGGTTTGATTTTGTTACTCTGGATGTGGTTGATTTGTTCACTAGTATTCCCACGATATAGGCCTAGAATGGTTCAAGAAATGTTAATAGGATTTTCAGGAATTACTCATAATGAGTTCAGAACAATTTTGGTATTAATGGAGGTGGTATTAAAATAATTATATTTTTTGAAGGTGAATACTTCAAACAATGTAAGGTTGCTATGGGGGCACATTGTGCTCCTACTTATGCCAATATTATTATGTCATACTGGGAAAACACCTTTATATTAACTTCGGTTTTTAGTAGATTTTGGACATTCTATGGTAGGTTTTTAGATGACTTATGTTTTTTATGGAAAGGCAATAATGATGATTTTAATTTGTTTTTAGAATTCGTAAATAACACTACTGATTTTTTAAAATTCACATACAAATATGATACCCAAATGTTGAATTATTTAGATGTTAATATTACTAAGACTAAGGATGGTTTCAGTTCAAGGATTTTTAGAAAGGAGACTTTTTCAAACTCATACTTACATTTTACTAGTTCACATCCACCTCACCAGAAGAGAAGTGTAGTTAAAGGTCAATTAGTTCGTCTTAGTAGAATGACCTCTGAAGACACTACTTATTTTAATGAATGTGGATTTTTGAAAAGGTTATTTTTAAATAGGGGTTACCCGAGTGAACTTTTTGATCAAATATGCAGTGAAGTTACTAGGGAAAGAGGAGGAAAATTTGCACCTATTTTAGGTATAAGAGGAGTATTTGATAGACAAGATTCAAACAACCTAAATAATGGCGTGAATTTTGAATCTGGTATCACAACAACCTATGATGGTCAGTCAGGACTGGTAAAAAGAATTGTTAATAGGGAATGGAACAACTTTGCTAGACTATCTGACTTGCACTGTATTTTTGATAAGGAACTGAAATTCACCTATAGGAGGGGTACTAACATTAAGAATATTTTGGAGAGAGGTACAACTGAAAAATTGTTTGGGAAAGCTACTAGGAAAAAAGTAGGTTTATTTAAATGTGGAAGTTGCAGTTATTGTAAACATCTTAATGTTGGACAAACATTAGACGTACCTATTAGACAATGGACATTAACTCTAGGAACATATGTTAACTGTAACACCAAGGGTATAATATATTTAGCTACCTGTACAAAGTGCGATTCATTTTACATAGGGAAGAGTGAGAGAATGTTAAAGCAAAGAATCTATGAACATTTATATGACATCAGGACCAAAAAAGAAAACAATGCATTATACAAGCATACCATTACATGTAAACTAGCTACATTTAGATTTTTGTGTTAGAATGTGTGCCGGTTGACCCTAGAGGGGCAAATTGGGAAACACTGGTGGAATACAGAGAACTATTTTGGCAAATTGTTTTAGAAGCAAATAGAAAACCAGGTCTCAATGACATGATTTCACTCAAGCCAGTTTTAAAATTGAGATCTGCTAAATTATAGGATTTTTATATTATTTTAACAAATATTGTCATTACAAAAATTTTTAGAACATAATGTCATAGTTTTATTTAAGGTTCATTTTTATATATTTAAATTTATATTCACAAGCATTCAAGTTTTGTATATGTGGTTTATTATAGGGTATGAATTTTATGGTGGTTTTAGGAAGTATAATCTGTGTGTGTATATATATGTGTATGTGCTTTTAACTAACTCTAATTAATAAATTTGTTTGTCATTGGCTACCATTAATTAGTTAATGTATTTAAGATGAGTGCACCAAGAGTGTTGGTATCTGATGAAGTCAAGGACGAAAACGTGTTGTGAAGTTTCAGCGTTAGTGAATTAAACTATTTGTGTCACTTTTCCTGGATTCTGGTGCTTTTTTTGTGATTACTAGTGAACGTTGGGGCACCTGCCTTCTTCTGTGGTTATTTAACCTAAATTATTGCCTACCCACTAGCATTAATAAATAGTAGTATACACAGTAACAAATGTCCAAACATGTGGAAAGATACCATAGATTTCTTCAAGAGTGGTGATAAACAAAAGGTAAAAAATTATGGGCCAATCTCTACACAAAGTCCATTCTCATAAATACTAGAATGCATTTTGCATACCCAGCTTACTAATTCTATAACTTTGCATAACAAAATCACCAAGGTGCAACATGGTATCCACCCAGGCAGTAGTACTCTAACTCCATTAGAAATAATTGACCACATTTCCACAAAATATGACAACGATAAAATCGCATCTGTATTTCTCCTACTTTCTTTAAAAGTATTTGGTGTTATTAACCTCAGCATTCTAATCAAAAGATACAAGAAACTGTCTGCAACACTCCAGCCTTAAGATTTGTTTCCATCTACCTCCAAAATAGGGCCTAAAATCTAACATAGGCATGCCTCAAGGTTCAATCCTAGTCCAACTTTTAACTATCTCTACAAATGGCATGCATCTTTCTACTCAAGGACTCAAATTATTATAATATGCAGATGATTCTACAATCTTCTGCAGTATAAAGAACATGACTATTCTTATTACACACAACTTCAAGCATGGCTTACCTGTAACCTGATCTGTCCTTCAGAAAGTCGTGGGCTGTGTAGCATGAGAGGGTTTAAATAACCCTTTACCAGTGAGCTCTTGTACTCTGGTGACTGGCTTGACACAATTTACACCTAGCTTATTTAAGGTTTCAAAGATCTACTTTTTCACTTCTCTAAATGCAGTTGCTCTTTCAAAAGAATGGTAAGTTCCATTGATAGAAGATGTATTACTAGAATACATAATAACAATAATTAAAGTTAGAGTCTTATTTTTCTTCAGGAAACGATGCTAGTTATGTTGCTTTACTCTCTCATCACCCCAGGTTTAAGTAGTAATAGTTTAGAAGCAGTTGATCTGCTGTTGTTGTGGGGTTAGGCCTAATATGGTCAATACACGGTGACATGATTTTAGGGGCTTTAAGTTTCTAGACATTGTTGCATAGTCTAAGTGCATCATTTATACTGAGTTCCTTTATGGAGTTACTGTTCTTTGCACCTTGAAATTGCAGCTGGAAGTAGCATTCTGGAACATTCTCTGCAGTGGAACATCCAGGCTTGTCTGTCTTCAGAGGACTGCTCCTATGATTATTGTTTTGAAAGCAGGTAGATAGTGGCAATTTGGTATTTTGGTACCATCATGCAGAGCTTGCTGCTTAGTTCCGTGTGGCTGCCTTTATCCTATTTTCCTGTCAGTGCGTTCTCATCTTAGTAATAATATTAATTTATTTTAACAAATTGGTCTTTATATAAAACATTATCCTCTAACTGTGGCATGATTATATGCAGCATAGTTTCTACTGTAACCATTCACTTTATTAAATACACAGATAATATTTTAGATCTAGATGTATCTCATGCACCAGAAGCCACTGAAGAAACTGAAGTTAATGATGAGGATGCTCACACAGGGCTTCTTTACGAGAAAGGGGGGGGGGGGGGGGCAAGCAGTGGGCAATTATTTAGAAGAATTTTTAGATTCTTTGCCAGAGGAGGGTAGAGCTAAAAACTTTGATCTGGTTTCAGAAAGAAACATTGGGTCTATACCCTCTAGTAACTATCAGTACTCCTCAAGGGTCGCGGCAGTCCCGTATGGATCATCAGTTATCATTGTCGATACAAGTTCAAAATACTCCTCCTCTCTCATTGAGAAGGTCATGCCAACTGTTACAGACCTTGATATAGTGCAATTTTTGGCTGTTGACAGCTGTGTCAGATCCACACTCTCAGGCTCACACTTTACAGCAGTTGCTCCATTGAACATTAAAGAGAATGCTATTCGGAGTGATTACATTGAGATTTTTGACCTAATTGATATAGAGGGTATTCATGGGATTCACAAGGCTGAGAACTCAGGGTCCAAAGATCTTTCTGCAGCCCTTGTGTCTCTGGCTAAAAAAAAAACACTGACAAAACAATAGTTAGAAGCTGGGATAACTGGATTTTAGGATTCACTGTCAATATGGCCATCCTCATTGAAAAATATCCTATTCATGCTCTCCATCTTTTAGCATATTTTCTCTCCATTAGGCAAGCAAACCACATCCAGAGGATCATCATGGTCATGGTCATGGTATAATTAGAGGTTTAGGAAGCTAAAGGCAATATCCTAGGCAAGGTGCCTCAGGTGGGATCAATGCCACCCTCACATTTGACTTAGCATCATGCAGGATAAGTCCAATAGCCTGTGAGATGTAACCTCATTGTACAACCAATTAACAGTTAAATACTGTTGAATCTTCAGTAATGAGAAATATCTGTGTCCTATCTGCAGACTCGCTCATGTCTGTTTCCATTGTGGGAAGAATCATTTGGCAACCAGATGGTTAAAATCAGGTCAACCTACGCAAAACCCTAAAGCAGTTTTAAATGAGAAAGTTCTCAGCTCAAGGCAGGCCTCTTTCTTGTGGTCAAATTGGTAACTTTTCGTAGGGACAAATATGTTCACAAGGTGTCACATTCCCCAATCTGGGTTGATAAACTGGCTGCTGAACTTTCCAGTTTCCTCCAAGCAATATACAACTTCCTTTCTCATCAAAGACTTCACTTCAGGTTTTGCCACAGAGTCTTCTGTTTCATTCAGTTCCAAGAAAAGTTAAAGACCTATTTTCAATCAAAGGTAAGGAAAAAGAAGTTATGTACTCACCATAAAGTTCCATGTGTGTTGTCCATCTCGCCTTCATTCTGTACTGGTTGGGTTCGGAACCGATCTTCGGTTCTGACTCGGCCGTTTACAAAAGCTCGAGGTCTTCAACTAGCTCGTGGCTGAAACCCTATCCTATGATGGTCTAGTAAACTCCCCAGATCTTGTTTGCTGATATAACAACATATGCCAGAAGGTCTAATATCATGTCTATTAGGTCAATGAAAACAGGTCAGAGAACATTATTTTGCCCAATTGTAACCGCTCGGTCCTCCAGGAACCAAAGGTTGGAGGTAGGACGGTGGGACATACGAATGAAGGTGAAATGGACAACACACATGGAACATTATGGTGAGTATGTAATTACTTTATGTAATATGCCCCTCTGCTCATCACTCATCAGACCTATCATACAGTACAACGCCCCATTTGGGATGTACCTTACAAGACACCTGCAACAGCTGGAAAGACCACAGAAGTACCTCACCATGAGGATCACTGGCCTCAAACAGATGCCGTATGCAGCTCGACTGAAGAAACTCCATCTGTACTCGGTTACATACCAGCTACTCAGAGGTGATCTCTGCCTGACATACAAGGCCATGTCCAACCCAGAAATGATGGACATGCTCCACCTAAAGAAAACCATATCTCCTTGAGCCACATGCTCTAGGGATCTAAACCTCACCACAACAATAAACAGGATGTGCTGGAGGAATAGATTCTTGTCCCAGAGGCTTCCCATGCTTTTGAACAAGATTCCAATCTACATTAGGCAGAGCTCCTCACTAACACTCTTCAAGAGAAATCTTGACGAGTGAATGGGAAACAGAAAGTTTACCCCGGGGATCACTTCAGTGGCTCTGCTGGACAGAGGCACAGGGAACTAATCTAAGGGGGTGGCAAAAGCCAACACATTCTGATTAGGCTTATAAATGCCTTTGGGCAGATAGCCTAGTACCTACCTATGAACCTATGAACCTATGTTGTCCTATCTCACCTTCATTCTGTACTGGTTGGGACAGCGTCCCATGCACCATCTTTCTCGGCTGGCTCAAAGGAGAATATTCTTCAGAACAGTAAACCCAAAAGAAGCCCTGTCCCTGGAGGCCAAATCTACTATGTAATGAGTGATAAAGGTATGAGGCTTTGTCCATGTTGCTGCAGCACAAATGCTATCAATTGGTATTCTCACCTGAAAAGCAGCAGAGGTTGCTATAGCTCTTGTAGCATGAACTTTTATCTTTTTGGAGAGTTCTTTGTTCTGAGATTTGTAAGCAAAAGTAATACAATCTGATAGCCATTTAGAAAGTGAGACTTTAGACACTGGAGCACCTTTCTTTGGGTCTGAAAAGGATACGAATAGTTGGTCAGATTTTCTGAAGTCCTTTGTCCTTTGCAAATAGAAACATAATTGTCTATGCACATCTAGTTGGTGTATCATATATTCTGCTTTGTTGCCATAGTTGGGAAAAAAAACTGAAAGTTCTATAGATTGATTCAGATTAGATTCTGAGCATACTTTGGGTAGAAAGGATAAGTTTGTTTGTAGGGATACCCTGTCTTTGTGGAGAAGCATGTAGGGTGGCTTTATTGGCAATGCTTGTAATTCTGAAACACTTCTAGTGGAAGTGATGGCTATCAAAAGAATTGTCTTCCATGTCAAAAACTTCAGGTCACAGGATGATGTGGGTTCAAAAGGGGGAAGACCCAGATGGGATAAAATAAAACTGAGGTCCCATGGTGCTGGTGGGGCTTCAATGGGTGGTCTTAATAAAACAGTGCCCTTCAGATAG
Source organism: Protopterus annectens (assembly GCF_019279795.1). NCBI lineage: Eukaryota > Metazoa > Chordata > Ceratodontiformes > Protopteridae > Protopterus > Protopterus annectens. Next base: position 1,345,633,276 of record NC_056728.1, read on the forward strand.
GCTTTGCATAGTCTGTGGGACATTAGATTTGGCCATGATTCACTTATATGAAAGTTAGATATCACTGCTAATTGAACTTGAATAGTAGTTGCAGCTGCACCTTCATTAAAAAGCTTTGTCAAAAATTCAATAATGGAAAGCTATGGGGGGAGAAAAAGGGTCACTGTGGTTATTTATGGCCCAAGAAGAAAATCTCTACCATTTGCTCATGTATAATTTCCTTATTGAAGCCTTATAAGTTGCGATTAAAATATGTTTCGCTGACTGGGAAAGGTTAGGGAGTCTGGCTATATTTGGAATCAGAGCAGCCACATTGTCAGTTTGAGGGTTTGGAGAGAGGAATGGAGCATCCTTGATGCATGAGTCAGAAGGTCCGGAACTGGGTCCAGAATCCACGGCTCCTCCTGTAGGTGAGGCCAAAGGAAGGGGAAGCAGATTTGGCAAGGCCAGTATCAGCCAATAAGTATTAAATTCCTTCCCAATGAGCTGGCTTTCTGAAGAACTTTGGGTATCAATGAAAAGGAGGGAAGGCATAGAGGAGACCCAAGGGACAATCGTGTACAAGTGCATCCCTTGGTGACTCCCCCGGGAGGGGGAATATGGCAAAAAAGCTGCTGCATTTGGCATTCATGGATATGGCAAAATGTTTGCAACAAGGCTGGCCCCATCTGTGGAAAATCATCTTCACCACTTCTTGTTTTAGGGACCACTCATGAGGAATTAGGATCGCTCTGCTGAGTTTGTCTGCTATCACATTGGATTTCCCCATGATGTGCACTGCTATCAGAAAGCACTGGGAGCAGATAGCCCACTGCCATACTCTCAGGGCCTCTCGACAAAGGGGGTAGGACTTGGTTCCTCCTTGTTTGTTTATGTACCAAACAACTGACATGTTGTCTGCCTGTATTATAATAGTTCCCAGAGGAACAGAGTCTTGGAATACTTGCAATGCTAAAAGCACCACTATCATCTCTAGGATATTGATGTGCAAATGGGCCTCGTGTTTCTACCAAGTGCCTTGAACTGTCCTTCCCAGATAATGCCCTGCCACCCTACCTGAGAAGTGTCTGTGGTCACTGTGGCTAAAGGTTGAGGCGGGAGAAAGGGGCAGCCTAATGTTACATGATTGGAGTAAAGCCACATTCGAAGGTCCTTCTTGCAGGATTTGGTTATCAAGATCTGGTGGTACATGGGTAGTTCCTGCATGGACCACTGAGTGAATAGTAGCCACTGAAGTAGTTTCATGTGTAGGCATGCCAATGGGATCAGGGTAATTGTAGCTGCCATTGTTCCCAGTACTTTGAGGATTGTTCTTGCCTGAACATTTCTTTTAGAGAGAATGTTTAGGATTTGGGATCGTAAGACTTGAACCCTTTCAGAGGGAAGTTTTGCCACCATATTTCTTGTGTCTAGATCTCCTCCTATGAAGACAGTATGCTGAGGAGGCAACAAGACAGACTTTTCATAATTTATTGTGATTCCCAGGTGAGAATAGAGCTGCAAGTGGTGTCTCTCACTCTTGTTAGTAGATGCTCAGTGGTGGCGGTTAAGAGCCAGTTGTCAAGGTACGGAAGCACTCAGAATCGTAGGAGTCTCAAATGAGCTGTGACTACTGCCATACACTTGGTGAATACTCTAGGAGCTGTAGTGAGACCAAAGGGCAGAGCTCGAAACTGGTAGTGACTGGCCCTCAGCCAAAAGCACAAATGACTCCTGGATCGCCTGTCCATCTTTATATTGTAGTACGCATCCTGGAGATCTATGGAGCACATCCAATCGTCTTTTCCTAGAAAGGTAAGTATTGACTGCAGTGTTACTATCCAGAACTTCACTTTATTTACTGATTTGTTTAATCTGCTGAGATCCAGGATGGGTCTTCAGTCCCCTGTTTTGTTTGGAACTAAAAAGAGTAAGTTCCGGATCCTATTTGGTCTGTGGGAACTGTTTGGATGACTCTTTTTTTCCAGCAATGTTTCAATTTCTAGAGTTACTTGTTCCCTTTTGACAGGGTGGAACATCCAGGATGTTCCTTATGTTTGGGATGGGGAAGGAAAAGGGTATGGAGTAGCCTCTGGATACGATTCTTTGTACCCACTTGTCTTTTGTGATTTCTAGTCAGGCTTCTGGATACAAAGAAAAATGACCCCCGACTGCCTCCAAAGATGGACAGATGGGCCTCCTTTCAGGAGTGCTGAAAGGGCTTGCCTAAGAAGGATTCTCTATTGCCCTAGTTTTGCAGACCCCCTCTGCCACATGGCCAGCATTTTCCATTATTGCTTCCCCCTCTGACCCTGGGGGAAGAATCATCACGTATGTCTGGAAAAACTCTCTGGAATTTTCAAAACCATATTTTTCCTCCCTTTTGACTTTTTGGATAAGGCCTAGAAGGTAGGGAAAATGGAGTCCTATGGCAGAGAGAGTTTTTCCTTCCTGTTCACACCTGGTTAGTGTGTCTTTGACTTTAGGCCCAAACAAGGACAAGCCACCAAAGGGGGCATTAACAAAGGAGGACTTCAAGGGCTCTATAAAGTAACACAAGTGCATCCAGGAATGTCTCCTTAGGGAAATTCCCGAACCCACTGCCCTACTCGCTCCATCAGCTGCATAGGAAGTGAGCATCATGGAGGAGTTTACCACTGAATTCAAGGTGGAGAGCTGGGAGGAAACTTTATCTGATACCCCTGCAGCTGCTGAACCCTGTAGATTATCTCCTGGGTCCTTCAGGAGATCTCTCTGCAGCCTATTAAAATGTGTGAGGTAATTCAGGGACCTGAGAGTAAAGGTTGCTGAAGAGAAGGTGTGCTTTCCGCATCTGTCCATCGTATGAGACTCTTTGTCTCTTTGATGAAGAGGGCATCTCTGACAATTCCTTCTTGGTGGCCACCATTACCACCATAGCGTCTACTGGGACACCTTTGGTAAGGAAAGTTTTATCAGTGGGGAAAGTAATGAATTTATTTGGCTCTGAGCTGAGGGACAGGCTCCACTGAGTCTGGAGTCTCCCACTTGTTTTGAAAAACTAGGTCTATGAGTTCGTTGAAAGGTGGACACATCCAAGTGGCAGAAGGGTGAGACTAAAAGCCTTCAGGTAGACAGACTCCTCCTCAAAAGGGTTGATGGGCTTCCAGCCACCTCTCTGCTTAAGTATTTCTAGGATGTCTGCAAAGGAGACAACCCCAGAGGGTAACCATGGGGACCTTTCTGACTCATTGAGGTCTGTGTCAGATGTGACAGACTCCTCCAGGGAGTCTATATGCTTCCTCTTACATAATCTCTTGCAAGGGACCTCTTCAGAAGGGTATTCTGGAGAGGCTTCAGAAGAGAGGGGTTCAACCAATGGGGCATCCTGAGGCCATGGTTCTCCATGTCTGTGTGGATGCAGTTGTGTGGAGATAGACACCAGTGCCTTTGGGGGAGGAATGACTGGGTCTTAGACTGGAGCTGCCCGTGGGGACAGCACTCTCCTCATCGCCTCGAAGGCCCCCCACCCATGGTCTGAGGAAGCTCCCTGCTCCAAAGGACTAGAAGGCATCCCCAGTGCCAAGGGGGTTGGCTCCAAGGCCAATGTAGGGGCCAAGCTCACCCATGCCGAGGCCCTGAGAGGCAAGTTCGGATCCAACAAATGACCGATCCGACTGTCCTCCCAGACTGGAGAATTTCAGCCCTTAGACTCCGCAAGCTCAGATGTCACCAAGGAAGTCAGAGCAGTAGTTAGGGCCAAAGATCCTGGAATAGGTCTTGGCTGTGATGGTTCCACTTCAATCACTTCCATGCATTCCATATCCGAAGTCCCAAGTCGGGTCTGAGGAGGAATCAATGTTGGCAGGGTAGGCTTAGTCAGTTCTGAAACCCTCTGGGTCAGCTCTGACAACAATTTGGCTAGTGCCAGTGTCCTCAAAAGTCTGCACACCATCTGATCCACATTGTCATCTGAAAGGATCGAGAGGAGGGGGCAGGAGATCTTGAAACCTGCAGAATGGGGGATCTCAAAATTGCAGAAACTGGTTCCAGTGCTGGGGACTGGCTCCAAGCTTGAAACACCAATGGCTCCAAAACTGAAGGAGCTGAGGTGGATGGTTTCTTGGCCCTGACAGATTTTGGGTCCGATGACATTTTCTGTAACTTGTTTGTCAGCTCCGAATGAGGTTCTGAAGATGAGGAAGAAGGTCTTTTCCTGATTTCTCAAACTTTGTTGATATAGCCCACTAGGTAAAAATTCTAAGTTATCTAAGTATAAAACACACTAATTTAAACAGCTCAAACAACGAGCCCAAGAAAGGTATTTTAAATACTATAGGAAAGCTGGGATAGGGTAGATATATAGGCCTTGAGAGGAACAATGGCCAATATTCAAACAGCCAGAAAAAAACAAACACAGCCAAAGCTGTTAACCAATGTCAACTAATTTTTCTAATCTAAAGTACTACTAAGTAATCTAAGATAAAAAGCTATCAAATTTACAATAAACACTACTGAAAGAAAATCACTTAGCCAGAGCTAGTGTGAAGCACCCGATCTTGTTTAGCAGCAAACAGGATCTAGGGAGTTTCCCAGAGTATCATGGGATAGGGTTTTATTCACGAGCTAGTTGAAGAACTCAAGCTTTTGTAAACAGCCGAGTCGGAACCGAGGATCGGTTCTGAACCCAACCAATACAGAATAAAGGTGAGATAGGACAACATCACATCTCAAAGTTTATAAGTTAATTAAGAAGGAGACCATAGCAGGGAGGATGGTTGGCCCTATCTCTCACCCTGAAGTCCTGCTTATAAAATTTCCCCTATTGGGCTGGTCCCAAAGAAGAAGAAAGGGGAATTCCATCTAATTCATCATCTCTCTCACCCAGATAGTCTCTTTGTAAATGGCTTTATTGACAATAACAAGCTAGAGTACACTATATATCCTTAGATCAAGTTGCACATGTCATCAGTGAATTTTCAAATCCGTGGTTTTCAACCTAGATATTCAGTCAGCCTTCTGCCTTCTTCCCATCAGAGAGGACTGGGTTCTCTCAGTTTTTTCTTTTGATGACAAATTCTTTTTTTTGACAAGGCTATGTCCATGGGCTGCTATTTTACCTGCTCGGGTTTTGAAACCTTTGTTTGTGCATTACACAGGTGTTAGCAGAACCAGGCACCTGCACAAGCTGCCATTCATTACTTAGATGAGTGCCTGATAATAGGAGAAGAGCGGCAGAATGTGCACAAGAAGGCTTGAGAATGTTATTGCAGCTATGCTATGAAGTGGGAGTGCCTTTGGCTAGGGACAAGTTGGAAGGCTGCAGCCAAGCCATTACTTTTTTGGGCCTAGTGACTGACATTCCAGCTTCTGCTTTTAAATTTTCAAAAATTATAATGTCTCAGCTTCACATTTGACAGTTTTTTAAGCTAACAAAGTTAGAGTCAGTGAAGTTATGCAGCTGCATGGGCTCCTTAACTTTGCATGCAGAGCTAATGGTCATCGTGTTTCACTGTTGCAGTCCTAACAAATGGGTTATCCGGCTCCCAGTAGCCTTCAGTCGGCCAGAATACCAAAGGTAAGTAAAAATGACGTCGATTGACGTCAGTTGTAAAGGATCTCAGGGCATCCGATACAAAAGGAGGCAGCCGACGTCACTTCCTCGGTCTTCCTTGCCATGGAGCCTGAAGCAGAAGCTTTTCATGCACGAGTGCCGGTCGGCAGTTTACCTTCTTTGGTTTCCGACTACAAAGAGTTGAAGTCTACTACAGCTAAGTACCCCATTGAGGATCCTCTTTTTTTGCCTTAACGAATGTCAGAAAAAGTTAATAATTGCCTTACCTGTGGAAAGCAGATTCCCCATAGAGATTTTCATTCCTATTGCATTATCTGTTTAGGCCTTGATCATGATGTTCCCAATTGTAATCTCTGTGCCTGCTTTAATCCGCGTACTATCCATCATCGGGCTAAGATTTTGGCTAAGCATTTCGGAGTTTGGCCTAAGTTTGTTGGTATGGTGTCTGCCGGTTTTCAGGCTTCGGATATTCCAAAAAAGCGCAAGGACAAGGACTGAGACAGGCATCAGAAAACTAAGTCATCGGATGAGGTTAAGTTGGTCGTCAAGTCAGGCGGGAGCCAGTGAGATGCTTTTGCAGTCCCTGCAGTCTGCAGATATACAAACACAGGCCTTGATTGAGTCCGAGTCCCTTAGGCCTTCGGCCTCTAGTTTGTCTTCCAACCTGTCGCCGGTCGCCTCTTCTGCTGGGGCCAGTATGGCTAAGCTGGCTCCGGAGTCCGAGGCCTCAGCTTTACGCTCCGACAGCAAACTTCTTTCTTCCTCTCCTGCTGTTCCTTTGGCGGTTGCCAGGCCTCCTGAGTACTTCAGGCTGCAGGTAAGCCTTCCATTTGCAAGCCTGTGAAAAGGCAGGCTCCAGTTCCTTCTGGTTCCCCTTAATCCCAAATGGTCAAAATGGCTAATGATTTGTTAACTCTTATTAGGGGTTCTCAGCTTCATCCTCCTAAAAGGAGTAGGGATGTTTCTCCTGAGTTTTTGTCCTGTTCAGGATCAGATTCTTCCAGCATTTCTGTTGATGAAGAGGAATTTTCTCAGGCTTTTTCTCCTTTTGAGAATTCAGATGCAGAAGAGTCCATCCCTTCGGCCTCTCCTCCAGAGGATTTCTCTTTTGGTGACACTTTAAATGCCCTTGGGGAACATTTTAAATTGGAAAGCCAGGATTATCCCCAATCTAAGAAACGGATTAGGGAGTTTCTTGCTCTACCTCAGCATAAGCCTCTGGCTATTCCCCCTGTGTTGGAAGTCATTGATGATGTTTTTCTGGAAAATTCCTTGTCTCCAAACTCAGTCCCCCCTGCTCCCAGGAAACCTGACATGTACTACAAAGTCCCTGATTCTCATCTATTTCTTTTCAGGAACCCGTTGGCAGATCCAGAGGTTATTTTTCAGGGCCCTAAAGGAGTTTAGGCCACTGTTACCAGGAATCCTGTTCCTTCGGACGAGGAATCTAGGAACCTTGATAGGTGGGGCAAGAAAGTTTATACCTCTGCCACCCTGGCTATTAGGGCTACCAATTGCCTTTTTCATATGCTGAAATACCAAGAGCACACCTTGGAGGCTATTAAGTCTAAGATTGCAAGTGTATCTCTTTTGGCAGAGAGTAAAGACATGCAGGATTTGTTGAATTCAGCCACTCTGGTCAATAAGCATTCCCTGCATTGTGGTTTTGACATCCTTGAGGCCTTGAGTAGGGCTACGGCTACTGGATCTGTTATTAGAAGGCATGCCTGACTCAGAGAACAGCCTCTTCCAGAACCTGTCAAGGCTAAGCTTTTGGATGTACCTTTGCATAAAGACAATCTTTTTGGCAGCAAAGCTGAGGAGGTGCTTAAGAAGATGGAGGATAAGGCCAAGTCCATGCAAACTGTTAAAGATTTTCTGCAAGTTCAACCCCCTTGCTTTAGCAGGAATTACCCTTCCAAGAGTTGGACATTTCCTGATACCAGCAGACAGAACCATTCCAGGGCTAGGGGTTACAAATCTTCTAGGGGGCAGACAGCTACCCCTCAAAGGTCTAGGCGGTGGCAGGCTTCCACTTCTAAGGCAAGAAGCTCTAAGCCTGCATCTCAGTCAAAGCACTCTCAATGACCTTTTACAACTTCTGCCTGTTCTTGCTTTCCTGGAGAGTCCTTTAGGGGGAAGGTTGGCCCTTTTTTCAGCTGTCTGGGCCTCTATCACAAATAACAAGTGGGTGCTCAGAACTGTGTCCCTGGGGCACAAGTTTTCTTTCTGCACCTTTCCAGCTACAAAGGGTTCCCAGATGTTCCTCCGAACCAAAAGGCAAAAGTAGAAAAACAGATTTTGTCTTTGTTTCATCTGGGAGCAATAGAGGCAGTTCCTGCTCAGCAGGTAGGCCAGGGCTTTTATTCCAGGCTTTTCCTAGTTCCAAAAAAAGAAGGCACCTGGCGTCCTATCCTAGATCTTTCCATTCTGAACTCTTTTCTAGTGATTCCAAAGTTCAAAATGCTGAGTCTGCATCAGTTGCTACCAATGCTAGAAAAGGATTCCTGGCTGGTAACCTTGGATCTCAAAGAGGCTTATCTGCACATCTCTATCAGGCAAAGTTGCAGGCAGTATCTTCGTTTCAGAGTGGCAAGCAACATTATCAATTCTCTGCGCTGCCCTTTGGCTTATCTACTGCTCCCAGAGTCTTAACAAAGTGCCTGGCCCCAGTCATTGCTTTTTGCAGGCAGAAGAAAATTCAGATTTACCCATACTTGGACGACTGTCTGATTCAAGCACATTCTCAGGAGCAGCTACTAAAGGATCTGGAATTCGTAAAGACTCTTCTCTCTTCTCTGGGTTACACTCTCAACGAGGAAAAATCAAAAATGGTACCATCCAAGGAGAACATTCCTGGGAGCGAGTCTGAACACAGCCACCCAGATGATATATATCACCCAGGAGAAGCAGACAACTCTTTCAGTTTACTTCAAGGAATTGGCAAGCCTGTCCCAGCTCCCTGCAAGGAAATACCTGCAAGCTCTTTGATTCATGACATCTTGTATTCTCATGATTCCATTTGCAAGACTGCATATGAGGAAATTCCAATGGTACCTCAAAAATATTTGGTGTCAACACAAACAGGACCTGGATATGATCCCTCTGCTTCCATCTCTGCAGATGGAGTTTCTTTAGTGGGCAACAGCCTGTCTACAGAACAAGGGAATGCCTTTTCGGACACCTCCTGCCACTCAAGTTCTGACTACAGACGCATCAGACTACGCCTGGGGAGTACACCTGGATGGCAGATGCATACAGGGACAGTGGAACACCCAGCAGATGCACCTGCACATCAGTCTAAAGGAGTTGATTGCAGTTCAACAGGCCTTACTAGCCTTTAAGCACCTTCTTTCTCCAGATACCTTACTTGTCAGAACAGACAACACCGCAGTCATGTGGTACATCAACTAGCATGGAGGGACTCACTCTTACCCCCTGTGCAGACAAAGCATGAATTTTTGGTCCATGGCAGCATCCCTGGACCTGCATCTCCTAGCTCAGTTCCTTCCAGTAAAGGCTCAATGTTTTGGAAGACCAGTTGAGCAGGTGGACCCTGGATCCTCACGAGTGGCAGCTAAACAGAGAAGTTTTTTACATCATCATTCAACGTTGGGTCATGCCTCAGGTGGATCTTTTCTCCTCCACAGGCAACCATCTTCTACCTCTCTTTTGCACCAGACAGCATCTCAGCAGAGCTTGGAGAGTGGATGCTCTGTCCTTTCCTTGGACGTTGCTATCAATTTATGCCTTCTCTCCTCTTCCTCTTCTACCCAGAGTGTTGTTGAAGATCAGGGACAAATGACCAAGGACTATTCCCATAGCTCCGGACTGGCCCAGACAGCATTGGTATCCACTGCTTTGCAGTCTTACCCAATTTCCTCCTTGGCATCTTCCTCTGAAGCCAGATCTTTTGGTTCAGGAAGGGGGAATCATTCTGCATCCTTACCTTCAATCCCTTCTTTTGGCAGCATGGCTCATAATATGACTCCTTCCTTATCTTCTTCCCTTTCCCAGCGGGTGGTTGATGTGCTGAGGGAGGCCAGGAGGCCTAGTACTTGTAAGTCCTATGCTGACAAATGGGAAAGGTTCTCTCATTGGATGCAGATTAGAGGGGAATTTTCTGTTCAGCCTACCCTTCCTCTGGTCCTGGAATACCTGGCTGATTTGCTTCAGGGTGGTCTTTCTTTTTCTTCTATCAAGATCCATGCTTCAGCCATTTCTGCTCATTGTTCTTTTGAGCAACCCATTTTCTCTCATCCCCTGATGAAAATGTTTCTCAGAGGTGCTTGCAACTTAAAACCTCCCAGATGGGCACCTACTCCAGTCTGGGATCTTAATTTTGTTCTAGAGGAACTCACTCTTCCTCCCTTTGAGCCAGCTGCCACTGCAGATTTAAAGTTTCTCTCTTGGAAGACTGCCTTCCTCTTGGCTACAACATCAGCAAGGAGGGTTTCGGAGCTGCAGGCTTTGATGGCTGTGGAGCCTTTTATTATTTTCCATCCAAACAGGGTCTCCTTGAGAACAAATCCCTCCTTTATGCCTAAGGTGGTTTCTACCTTGACTCTTAATCAGTCCATACACCTTCCTACCTTTCCTAATCCTCGAAATAAAGGTAAAAAGCCTACAGAAATCAGCTCAGTTATTGGTCAGTTTTGCCCCTGGAGCTCAGGGCAAGGCTATTTCTAAGCAGACCTTTTCCAAGTGGATTGCATATTGCATCAACTTTTGTTATTCCTTTCATGGCAAGGATCCTCCTCAAAGGGTTAGGACCCACTCAACTAGAGCAGCTTCCACTTCTGCAGCCTTTTTAAGGGGTGTTCCTACTAAAGATATTTTGGAGGCTGCCACATGGTCTTCTGTTCACACTTTCACAAAACATTATAATTTGCCTCTGTTTTCCAGAGCCAGGGCAGGGTTTGCCACTGCTGTGTTGCAGGGCATTATCTCCAACCCTTGATTCTGTTGGTTCCTCCTCCCTTTTCACTGGGCTTTGGTAATCAACCCATTTGGTAGGACTGCAACAGTGAAACATGATGAACATATTACAGTTGTGTACACTTACCATAAATGTAGATGTTCGAGCGTATTCACTGTTGCAGTCCTGGTTTCCCTCCCTCCTTCCCCCTTTTTTGATCCTCTCCTATTCTTTATTCCTGAGGTATAGGCTGAATTGGATATTATTTGCCAAATTGTCATTTGGCTTAGCCTTTTTCGGGGGGGGCTTCTGATTGTTATGGCAAGAAAGACTGAGGAAGTGATGTCATCTGCCTCCTTTTGTATCGGACATCCTGACATCCTTTACAACCGACGGCAACTGACATCATTTTTACTTACCCTTGGTATTCTGGCCGACTGAGGGCTACCGGGAGCCGGATAACCCATTTGATAGGACTGTAACAGTGAATGCACTCAAACATCTACATTTATGGTAAGTGTACACAACTGTACTTTTCCCTGGGCTGGACCTTTCTCAGATATTTATTCAACTTGCTAAAGGGTGGCAAACTTAAAGGAAAACTCCACCTTCTCCTACCATTTAACTCAACTCCTAGGTTGCTTTTTTCACTACAGTATGATTCCAGTACTGTATAGGTACCTGAAACCTGCTTGTACTTTATAAAACTTTTATTTTCTCATCTTGGTATCAAAGGAAGAGAAAGACCACCCACATTTTTAATCTTAACTTCTCACATGAGTTGCAGAGGAATTTGTCTACACTTGCATGATATACCACAGACACAGAGAAATGTGTACTCAGGAGCTCAGGCTGCTATAAACAAGACAGAGAGGTGTGAAACTGTTTTCCATTGTCTTTATCGCAGAGAGGTTAAGAATGTAATACTGACTCTCAGCTGCTTCTAATGTAGTATTGCCTTTCATAGCAAAACAGAGCAATTAGATCAGTCAGTAGCTCAAAGGCAGTTGTCACCTCTTTTGACTAATTTGCATAAAGCAGCATCACAGTATTGAAATGCTAAGATTTAAACTTTAAATGTTTGTTATAACAAATAAACGAACAGCACAGGAGAAAACCAAGGCTGTATAAAGCAGTTCTCATCAAAAATTCACCAAAGTCAAAGTAGCAGGCTCCACAGGCATCCAAAGAACAACAACGAAAAATATATATAAGCAAATTGATTTATTCAGAGATCAAACTTGCAAGCGCTTTCACCCAACAGGGCTTCTTCAGACCAAATATATCTTAATTAAAACAACACTGCAATATATACACCTGTTAATTTAATCAGCACTAAGACATCGCATCCTGTGTATATATATATATATATATATATATATATATATATATATATATATATATATATATATATACACACACACATTTTTAAAGAACTATATAGGCATTCCAACATTCTATGAAAGCAGGATCAAATAAAAATAATTCATTCATAATAATACTTCATATAGTAAATACATCATAAAAAGTTTTTCATAAAAAATCCATCATAAGAAATTCATTATAAAAAATTCTAATATAAAATATTCTAGTAAAACCTTATACAAGGAATCACTTAACCTTTAATTTCCTATTCTTTAACATAGGTCTGATAGGTATTTTATCATTCAAGCCTGGTTTCTGATCGGCCCTCAGCCTGATAATCCACTTCAACTCACATTTCTCGGTGTAGCTGCTAACATCTACACCTCTATTACTAGGTGTGTTGACCTGTAAAACTAAGAACCTAAAACTGTGCTGTTCATTAGTGTCAAGCACATGTTTAGACAGGGCATTCTTAGTGGATTTAATGTGTATATTATATATATATGTTCTCTAATACTTTCTCTTAGCCTCCTGTCTGTCTTTCCAACATAAAACATGGAGCATACTATGTACCTGGCCAGATATATAACATGTTCAGACTGGCAATCTGCTGTTACTTTAAAATGAAAACATTTTGATGTAACTGGGTGTATAAAAGTGGTTGTACTATCTAAGTAACCACAGAAGCTACATCTGTTACATGGTGTAGTACCACACTGTGAGGGGTCTTTAATAGGGCTATTATGGTCCTTGAGGTAACACAATAATCTATGCAAGTTCATCCTATTCTTATAGAGGAAGTGGGGTTTATCCCCTACCACCTCCCTCAAATTGGGATCTACAGCGAGTACTCCCCAATTTTTATAGAAAATATCTCTAATGTTATTAATGTCCTGAGTATAAAAAAGAGACATCTTAACTTCTGTTTTCTGTATGGTCCCACTCTTAATATTGTGATTCCTAATACTGTCAACCCTACTCCTATCAGCAAAGTAGGGGCAGGCGTTACCTTCCCTCAATGAATCGACCCCTTCAAAACCTACCAACACTTCATCCAATTTATAGGACCTATCCATTAGTCTGTCTTTCAAATTTATTAGCTCACATTCAAACCCTTCATTCATAGGATTGAATCGTGAGGCACACATAGCTTGTCCTCTAATTACGTTCTTAAATACAAAATTAGGGTGCATGCTATTTCTATGTAGAAGCGTATTCTTAAGACACGATTTTCTATATACAACTGTATTTAATTGGCTAACCTTTCTATATATACATCCAGAAAGGAGATCCAGGACTCTGACTTCTCTATCGTAAATTTTAAATACTGTGTAAGTGAATTTATTTCATCAAAAAAGTTTTGTAATTCTATATCATTACCTGTCCACAAAAGGAACAGGTCATCCAAAAAAACAAGTATAAAATATCACATGCCTCTTGAAACTAGCTAAGGGCAACAGTTTCTCCTGGGGCAAATTGTAAGAAGGAGAAGCTGTTCCCCTTAGCTGGTTGCGAGACACAGGTATGTGGACTATGAGTGGTATGTGGTATGGAGGGTTGTGGAGTTTGTGTGTTTTTTCCTCTGAGGTCTCCTTTGTTTGGGTTTGTTTTTGTCAGAACCTCTGCATATTTGGGTGTGTGTTGTGTAGTTGTGGGTGGTGTTTGAGGTGTAGTGATTGTGTTCACAACATTCTTAGTGCCAAAATACTGGCTTGTGAGGGAGAGAGCATAGACTCTAGGTTCTTAATGTAATAGCATCTCTCACAAATTGTGTACCAAGGTCGTAGTAGTAGATAGTTGTCCATGTACATGAGGCAGTTGCTACATTGTCTCAGGATGCCCATATCAACCAGTCTGGCAAGAGAAACTATAAGAAATTGCCCATCCATAGGTTCATAGGTTTATACTAGGCTATCTGCACTAAGGCATTTATAAGCCTAGCCCAAAGTTTTGTGGCTTACGCCACCCCTTATATGGAAAAATACTGTGCCCATTAGTTTGTTGCTCCTCTATCCAGCAGTGACCCAGAGATGATTCCCGGGGTAAACCTATGATCTCCCATCCACAGGTCAAGATTTCTCTTGAACAGAGCCAGCGAGGTGCTCTGCCTAACATGGACTGGGATTTTATTCCACAGCATAGGGAGTCTCTGAGTGATAAATCTATCCCTCCAGCACTTCCTATTTATATCCGTGCTAAGGTTTAAGTCGCTTGCTCTAGTGGTTCTGGTGGATTTGGATTTTTTGAGGTGGAGCATGTCCATCAATTCCGGGTTGGACATGGCCTTGTATGTCAGGCACATGTCACCTCTGAGCAGACGGTATGCGACTGAATAGAGCTGGAGTTTCTTCAATCTGGCAGCATATGACAGATTTTGGAGTCCCTTTATCCTTTTGGTGAGGAACTTTTGGGGTCTCTCCAATTGCTGCAGATGTCGGGTGAGATACATCCCGAATGGGGCATTGTACTCGATCATTGGTCTGATAAGTGAAGAGTACAGGGGAACAATGACCTCACTAGATCTGGATGTGAATCCCTTCATAATCATGTGGGCAATGTAGAAGGTCTTTCTAACCACTTTAGCAACGTGAGTGTCAAAAGAAAGGCCACTGTCAACCTGGGTCCCCAGGTCCCTGATAACCTCTTCTGTGCTTAGCCACCTATATGGTAGCTTGGGGTTACCTTGTTTTTCCCGAAGGGTATGACTATACATTTTTTGGCGTTTAACTTCAGGCCGTGGCTCTGGCACCAGCTATCTGTTTCCGTGAGTCCCCTCTGAAGGATATCCGTGCCCGATGCACTTTCCACTATGGCGCCCAGTTTGCAGTCGTCTGAAAACTTTGTCAGCCAAAGTCCTCCCATGTTGGCCTGTACTTCTGAGAAGTAGATGCCGAACAATAGGGGGCCAAGGACCAAGCCCTGTGGGACACCACTTGTGACCGGCTTGGAGTCTGACATAGCGCCAGCAACTCTAACCCTGTGGGTTCTGTCCTTAAGCCAGTTTGCAACCCATCTTGTGACATATGGGTTTACATTTAAGCTGGTAAGTTTTTCTACAATACCCGAGTGGGGTATTGTGTCGAACGCCTTTGCAAGGTCAAGGTAGGCTGTATGGACTGCCTTTCCCTCATCAATGGCCTTGGTGACTGTTTCGAAGAAGTCGACCAAGTTCAAAAGGCATGATCTGCCCTTGACTAAGCCAAACTGGGTCGGGTCCAATGTCTGCAAGTCCCCTATATCTTTGTTTATGAGCTCCATTTTGATGCTCCATATTTGTCAGAATCTGAGGGAAAGAAGCCAGGGAGAGCTAAGGGGTAGGTCTAAAGCCCAAGTGCTTAAACCAAAACTAAGAGGCTTAGAATAACACTTACAATTTAAACAGGCTAAAAACAAGCAGTAACAAATGCCACAGAAAAGATGCAATTAAATACTTTAGAGAACAAGCCGCAGTAAGTAGCAAAAAAGCAAGATGAAGTAATGGAGCAGGAGGAGGAAACACAAATACAGTAAAATAAGCTGAATAAAGTGTTTTCCCCATTATATGTCAATGGCATGGGAATACACCACTACTTCCTTATGTCTAGCATGACTCATATAAAGCAGACTTGAAATGGGTTATAGGAAAGAGCAATGCTTGAAGATAAATAATATTGTGTTGATATGTTAAGTCCCATAGATAGCCATTTTGCAGAAAACATTTAAAAATTCTATACAAAGCAGTCAGGGTGATTTTGAGAGGTTAAAATAACTCAGAAAACAGAGCTAGAGTGACAAAATTGATTTTTTTTTATTTATGGTAGAGTTTTCCTTTCAGCACCATTGGGTACTCATTACCTGTAGGATCAGAGGTGATCTCTAGTTGTAGAAAACCTTTTTACTCCAGTACATTGGGGTCTCACTTTGGCAAAGCCTTTGGACATCCTCCAATGGATTGCTTTTTAGAGATGCAACAGCAGGGCTAGGAATGGGTGAGTAATTCAGAGGGAGATGGTTGGTGGCCAAATGGCATGCCTCATGGTCCAAAAAAAGGAAAAAGGACATCATGTTCTTAGATGTTTTACCAATTTGGGTAGCCATGTTACTTTGAAAAGAACATTTATGCAACAAGAGGGTGATATTTTACCATGGAAATGTAGCACTGGTCCACACCCTCAACAAAAGGCCTACAAAGTCTAGGTGGATGCACTCAGTAATAAGGTTGTTAGTCTTGTTAAGTTTGATCTTTTCACATTGTCACATACCAGGGAGCAACAATGACACAGCTGGCAGTTTATCCCAATTCGAGATCTCCAGGTTTTATCAACTGCCAGCAGATGTAGCTCTCTTAGAGACACCCATTTCTCCAGTAGTTTGGCTCACTGACAAAGTGTAGCTAACATGCTTCTCTCTAAGTCTTGGGGTCCAAATATCAAAAACGCTTATTCACGTTTTTAACATTTTCTATATGAGGTTACCTTGGCTCTACAAACATTGGGATGTTCCAGTTTTATTATGGTTTCTAACCCAAAGATACTTGAATGAAGCACCCAACATGTTACTCATACATCTAATAACCTTAAGCTGGTCAATTCATTTGTTAGGGCTCCCTGAATTATCCAAGCACTGACTTATTACTAGATTATTGAAGGGTTGGCTAAACCTCAAAGATCTTTGCAAGATCCCAGTAAACCTATAGACTACCAGCTTTTGGGACACATTGTCAGGTGAGTTTGTCATTCAGCAATGGATTTTTATTCCTTTATTCCCTGGGCCACCTTGTTTACCTGATTGTATGCTGAGGGGTTTAGTGTAAGTGAGCTGCTACAGTTTTTGTACTTGGACAATGTCTGGTTGTAGTTTGGTCAGTTGGTTGTTTGCTTACAATGTATTCATAACCAAGGACTGTGTTCTAGTTTGATTGAGGAAGTCAAAGATGGACCAGTCCAGTAAGGGGAACCAAGTTTGCCTGGAGAGTGTCAGCTCTTATTTCACTTATCCAGCCCATTGGGCCACCACTTTACATAGGTCAGTGCCTAACAGTGCTTTCTCCCATACTATTTTCTGATTAATGTCAGGTCATTCAGTTACTCCCTTTGAAATCAATATAGCCCTTCACAAAGCCCTTTTGCAACAAGTCATTTCCACCAATGGTTATTCCTCAAATTCATTTTAAATAGGCAGGGCCTCAGACCTGGCACTTGAAGGGCATTCAACCAAAGTCTTAAAAAGGCTTGGTAGATGGATGTCGGATGCCTTCCTCTCTTGCATTAGGGAGCAACATTAGTCTTTTACTATTCGGGGAAAAGTGCTGTGAATTTTGGGGCACTGTTTTATCCTGAGAGTGGCTTTAAGAGCAGCAATCCACCCAAAGGGCCACACAGATTTTTTGGATCACAATCTTTGGGTAGTTTTTTTAAGTCAGTTGCCAGGTTTGTCATGATTTCAACCATGGGACATCTGGGATCTGCTAATATTAAAATTAGATTCACCCACTGCCATGATCATTCATGTTGGAGCCAATAATTTAAACCTGGTCCCAAAGATGATCTTGTTAGCTAGGATTTTATCTGATCTTCATTACACATTCTGCAGACATACATGGTCCTCTTTTGGTCTGCCATGTGACTTCTTGGAAAGGTGCTCTGAAAGTTTCAGCCATTGAATTATCAAGACACTCTATCAATCCTTAGGTTACTTGGGAAGCAGATAATTATTGAGCACAGTGACTTATCGAAGCCAGAAAAGGATTTTTATGTCTTGGATAAAATCCACCTGAACAATTTGGATTTTGACTTATCCAATTTATAGTTATCCTTGTACATTAATGACTATTTCAGCCTGATTACTAATTGTTGATGTTGTGTCTTTTGGTAAGTCAGTTCTGTTGTAAACCATAGATGGATATAAATGGAGAAGAGGTTGTTATAGGGGAACAGCATGCACATACATGCATGGTGGTGGCTGGCTGCCTCAAGGCTTAACCCCCTTGTATTCCCCCATTAGAGTTCAGTGGCCTTGTTTTGTATTGACAAGTCAGGATGGCTGAAGAGTCATGGTCATAGGCAATTTCATACACAAAGGCTGATCCTACACCTAGTTCATAATATTATCGGCTCTATCAGATGTATATCAGTTCATATATATATATAGAGAATTTGCATTTTTTGTACCAAAAAAAAATGAAACACAGTTGACAGAAATGGTGACTAAAAGCCTTTTCTACTGAAGTGGAAAGCAAATAACGTCCTTCTTTTCTTGAAAAAGTCTGTGTTCCTACTTCTGGATTTTTGTTTGTAAAACAAATCAGGTAAAAGTAATAGAATAAGAATGGCTGGTGTAGCATAGATATTGAAAAAAGGTGTAACAATATTTTGGACCTTTTGCTTTGGTTTACTTTTTAATCCCTTCCTTTACTATTTTTCCTACTGTATCCTACAATGTTTTTATCTTTATTCTAATGTTTCAGTTTACCCTGTATTTGTAAAAGTTTAGATTTTTTCCATTTTTTTGAGCATATTTCACTCCTAAGTGTCATCCTGCAGCCTTCTCTGGTATAGCTGGGGCCAGTCATAGACTCTAAGGGCATTCTGTGGGTCTTGTCCACCACATCAGCTAGTGGGTTTTATTTTAGACCTACTGTGTTACTCCACCCTCTTACTGTGATCTTTGTGGTTGCATCCGAGGGGTAGGCATGCATTTGGGGTATGTGGCATGTCTCCTCACATCCAAGGCAGTTTGGTAAGATCCACCACCCTTCTCCTGCTTGGGCAATGTCCTCCAACATGACATCCACAGTCTTCATCAGGGATTGTCATGAGAAATGCCTTTGAAACTACCCACCCTCTCCCCCGACACACTTTCAGTTGTCTGAGCCATTAATAGAACCTGGATCAGCTGGGTTATAGTCAGGGCTTTATCCATCTATGCCACCAGAATGACTTCCATTTTGATGATGTTTACTTTATATTGAAAGAGCATTGTAATATTTTAAGCTTTTTTTTCTTAAGACAAAGAATTCTCTTCTATGAGTTTATGCAAATAATAACAACTGGTATTAAAATTTCTGCAAATGTGACCAATTGTCTTACAAAGGAAAGTTAAGCTAATATTTTAATTTTCTGCAATTTAAGATGGGTTTGAGAGATATGGGTTCATTTAGGTCAGGTGGGACATATGCCCAAACAAGGTTACCCATTATAACCTCAGTGTATAAATTAAGATCACCTCCTCGCTAATTCCTAAAAGCATGTTCTAAAGCAGAAAACATAAAATTATATGCAAAAATTTTAAGCAACAATGTGTTTAAACAGATTGTTGTTAGTATTTTTATATTTAATATCACAAATCAGTTGACTGGAATAAACAGTAATCTGCATCTGTATGATGAATTTTCTCATAGGTAGAGGGTACCTTTTGGGTACCCCAGGGATCAGTTCTGGAACCACTACTGTTTGATATATTTAGTTCAAATTTTCCTTGAAATGAAAATGTATTGGTCAGCAAATCTGCAGATGACTCAAAAGTTGGGGCCACTGTCACAAATATTAATGATCATAAAGTTTTACAGGAATACTAGGATAACATATGTCGGTGGTCATCTTTCTATCTTTTGACTTTTAATGCAAAAAATGAAGGGTTCTGCATTTGGAAGGAAAAAAAAAACAAAAATCTACACGTTTTGGATGATTATATTTTAATCTCTAGTATTAGAGATTTAGGGATACTGGTTGCCAGAGACTTAAGTTTTGACACCCACTTGAGAGGAATGCTTAGGAAAGCTTATGGGTGATAAAAAAATATTCTAAGATATATCACAAGTAGGGATGGATTTGTTTTGGTTATATTGTACAAGGTTGTATATATACCACTTGTGGAATTCTGTCCTCCCTTCTGTATCGATAATCAAACATAAAGACATTTTGGGAGGTCAGAACTTATTCACTACACAATACTTAAAGAGTTAGCTCTGTATTCTATAGAATATAGGTTGTTAATGAGTGATTTGATTATGCTGTTTATATGTTAAATATTATAAAAATGACTTTTTGTCAAAAACACTTGGGATTGAGTTTGTTCATCATTCAATGGAAACCAGTAACAATTCCTCCTTTGTTTCATTACCGCCATTATGAACTTTATTAAGGAATTCCTTTTGTCACCTTAGGGTGGGTAAGTTGTAGAATGTTTTTTCAGAACACTTTAAAAAGATAATCTGCTTACTTTTAAAGCATTAATAGATGGATGATTTGAAGATAAAGTATGCAACCCTGATTTTAATAGCTGCTAACTTTTGAGTTGCTTTTTGAGCATGTCTTCAAACATTTTATATATATTATTTTACTCTATTAGTCTATTACTAGTAAGTTTTAGGCTAAGGTTATATGCACCTATTCTGCATTGTTTTATTTTTGACAATTTTTTGTTTGTCATGTTAATTGTGGAGCTTTTCTCCCCGGGCCCCCCACTGAAAAGGGGCTAATTATTCTCAGCCCAGTGGATAATCCCAGTAAACAGATGTAAAATAAAATAAATAAAACTGATTTTGGCTTTGAGTTTTTATTAACAGTATTGAAGATTAAAGAACGGAATATGTTTATTTATACATTCACTAAATGTTTGGTTTGTTTTGCTATGTAGAAAGTTGGCATGCTGACACTTGGGTCTATATATATAAGTTGAAGTGCCACATCCAGTATATTTTGGAAAAATATTGTTTTTTTTTAATATAGTATGGATAATAATGTTTCAGTATTAATACATTCCTAGACTGTGCATTTTTATCAAGGGAAGGTACTTTTCTAACTACCGAACTTAAATAAATGGAGTATTATAGCTGATGATCCAGATTCACTTTAATTTTAAAAGTGAAAAGTAAAAATCACACATAACATGCTTTAAATGATCGACAGCATGCAGCATGCTCCAGTGTTTCCTAAAGATTTCAAATAAAGCTCTATAATGGTACATATTAAAGGACAATGTAACTGATTACATAACGAATGCCATGTGTTTGCATAATTGCCCACTGAAATAATACGAAGCTCTAGTACTTTTGTTTTGTAAAATAAATTCTTTAATAGTGACAATTTCTGCCCTCTTATAATCTTTCAAGGTGAAGTCCTCTATCACAGAATTCATCTCTTGCAAAAACAATATCATTAGCAGATGAAACACTTACAAATGACTTTTCAAAACATTTTTACAAATTTGCCGAGGATGCATACTGTTTCTGTAAAAATTGATTATAACATTTCACAGGTATTATGTATATTTATATGATATATACCTGAAGAGTTCTACGGCACATATATATCTAGAATGTCTTTAGCCTCAACAGATTAACTTAAAGAAAAAATAGTGGATTGTAATTAAGACTATGAACAAACAGTTCTAAAAGCAAGGTTTCATCAGACCATAAAAAACTGTAATTGTAGAATATAATATTTGATTTATATGGTCCATCAGTGTCATAAACATCTGTATCTTCCATGCACGAAAAGGCAATTTTAGCATACAATGTGGCTATTTTATTTATTTATTTATTTATTTTTATTTTATTTTCTTTTTTTTTTTTTTTTCATTTTGTTAACGCTAGTCTCTAGCTGGACATGTCCATTTTCAGTTCAGTAGAGGGGAAAAAAAAGCTCACAAAAACAAAAGCATACTAACTATATACATAGTAATAAGTACACAAAAAAAAAAAATAGGGCACTTTATGAGAGTTTTAAGGTAGTAGTAAAGCAAAAAAAAAAAAAAATTGTACTAGGTTAGAAGAAGTGATTAAAAAAAGCTAAAGATTAGCTTAGTTTTTAAAAAAAAAAAGAAAGAGAAGAAGAGATGGATGTGAAGAGGAATTAATGTAGAAATACATACAGGAGAGGGAAAAAGAGTAAAAGTAGTAAAGTGGTGTGACTAGGAGTTAGGAGAGGGTAGAGAGGAGAAAAGAGAAAGTAGAGTGAGTCAGAGCATTGAGGAGAGAGGAGAAACAACAAGACACAAGAAAAGTAAGATTGAATGAAGTTAAGGTTGCCCATAGCTATACCAATTTGCTAATTGCATATATTATCAGGAAAAATATATTGTTTTATAATGTTTATTTTAGAATGTGAGTATAGGAAACAGGTGGCGTCTAACTGTGATCAAACCATAAGTCACAGGCATGATAGACACTATCTAACATGGGAAAAAGGCACCATGTAGATATATGCATTTCACAGCACTTATGTAAGTGATAAAAAATGTTCTGTCTGGAATAAACCTCTTATCATGTCTAAGAGAGGGTTTAGATGTTCTTTCTCTAGTTCCTCTCCATCTCTGCAGACCATCTTCTTCAATAAACATTTTCTTAGCTGTGACTTCCTCTTTGGCTCAGTATGGTTCCTAACTCCACAGGACTTGCATTTACCTCAAGACTTGTTTCATGGCCCTGATCTACGTAAAACATCACTGCCTCTGAACTCAGCATTTTTAATTGCTATAAACAACTTGCAGTTCTTCAATCCATTTCAAAGGACTGTCTTTTTATTAGTTTTCCTAGTGTTACTATTATTATACTAAATTTGTTGATAAAGGGTGAAATATAATTTGCTATGAAGTCTGAAAGTTTGTAACTTCCTCAGCATTTACTGGTGGTGTTATGTCATTAGTGTCTTGACATTATTTTGGTCCAGAGACATGCCCTTATCTGAAAAGATTTAGCCAAAGAACTGCAGCACTGAGTTATTAAACTCACATCTTGTCACAGTCTTCTTGTTGCTCTATATATAATTAAGTCAACACTATAATTCTTTATATTTTGTATTCATTGTATGACTTGCATTAAGGCATTTGAAAAACTTCTGCAAATGGACTCTCACCATAAATAAATCTAATATATTTTATGAAAACCAAGAGTAAGGCTTTGACTGTCTAGCATAGCAATTAACTGTTGGTGTACTGACTTAAGATCAGACTTACTTATCAAGGACTTTTAATCAATCTAATTTTTCCCCTGGAAAGTTCCTCTTAAATATATGTACACACTCTTTTGTCACAGTCTTGTTAGTCTTCTCATAGGTTCATAGGTTGGTACTAGGCTATCGGCCCTAGGGCGTATACAAGCATAGCCGTAACAATTCCCTGGCTATTTCTTCCCACAGCATTTACTTCCCTGAACCCCTGTCGAGCAGGGAGACTGACATGATCCCCAGGTTGAATTTCCTATCTCCCATCCAATCATCAAGGTTATTTTGAAGAGGGCCAAAGAGGGGCTCTGCTTGACATGTATGGGCAGTCTATTCCAGAGTCCGAGGAGTCTCTGGGTCAGGAACCTATCCCTCCATCAGTCCACTATTTAATAAGCTTACCTTTTGGGTGAAGCCTGTATTGAACTTGGGCGCCAGGAGAACACCTGGAAGGGTGAACTTAATATGCTTTTCTTTGCAGATTGTAATTATTTCCTTTATATCATGAATTTCCTTATTACTTTCATACACATTGTCTTTGTCCCTTGCCACCACCACTACATTGTCATCCTTTGAGCTAGATTTATGTTCTAATTTCTTAACATCCTCCTTAATTTCTGTCAGTCTACCTCCTCTTGAACATGAGCTGCAATAAGGCCTTTATTGATTCTAGAGATGATGCTTTTGACGCCTATCAAAATCAAATCACCCATGATCAACACTTAATCTCATATGTACCTCTATGCCAGTGAGGGTCATAGGAAGCCTAAGTATATCCCAACCAGCAACTGGTATAAGGAAGAGAAATTGTCTTGAAAGAGATGTCAAAGCATTGCAAGCATTGGAGGATTAAGGGTACCTTGGACCCGGGATGGTTATTAAATCATGGGGCGCGTGCACACACACACACACACACACACACACACACACACACACACACACACACACACACACACACAGAGACACACACACACAGACACACACACATTGTTTTAATCTACAAATTTGTACACCACACATATTGCTTTAATTTACAAAAGTCTATATGAAGAACTGTCATTATAATCCATCAAAGTCTGTACCATCAATTTCAGCCACTTGACTTTGTACACCTAAAATGTCCAACTGTGATTTAAAAAAAATGACCACTGTAAAGTATTCCAACTTGCTTTACAAAATGCAAACCTGTCCTGCAAATCCAGACTAATGACTGTTTAACTTTAGTATAACATCAGGGTCAGTCATTCTAATCCACAGACAGCCCCCATACCTAGCAATTATAGCACCATTGTTGACTGTATACATCTCAGATGTCTGTTTATTTATTTTACCACAAATTAAGTAGTTAAATAATTATGGAACCTACATTGCATTTCTACAATGCATTTCAAATTGGTTTATACAGTGGCCCAAGTACTTTAACTTATTTCACACAAATTCACACTAGTCTTACAAAGCCAAATGCTTAACAAAGCAAAAAAGACTTTCATCCACAAATAGCTCCCACCCAATGGTTACAGCCACTTTGCTGTGTGCAGCTCATCTATGTGTGATAGAAAATGTCACTCAGCCCCCCAGTACAAGAATCAGAGACAGATTTTCAGTATTGCTTTTATATACTTAGACATTTGGTAGAATAACAGAGTTTGCATTAACATGTATTTTCAGAAGGATATTAAGCCTGAAAGTTAAATGTCTGTCATTATTTAGCAACAATAATTCTCAATGATTTGTCAGAAAAATCATATATTTTATGAGGAACTGACCAAAATACAAAACAAAAATCAGGAACATTCTTTGATATCATGTGCATCTGGCAGTTGTCATAGTAAATTCAAGGCAACTGTATCTTGTAACCATTTTTGCCTTGCCAACACCTACCCCACATCATCCCCCCCACTCTTGAAGAGAGTTAGATTGGTGAAGTCTTGGGTGAAATTGTGACTACTCATCCAATCATCTAGGTCACATTTGAAGAATGATTATGTGTCATGCTACTTAATTTGTTGGGGAGCCTGCTTCAGAGGTAGGGGAGGCACTTTGTGATAAATCTGTCTCTTTTTTTTTTACCTGCTGGTGAAATTTTAGATCCTGGTTTCTGGCATTAGTGCGACTATTGGATTTGGGGAGATGCAAGACATCCAGGACCACTTGGAAGGCAATGCACAAATAAGATATTGAATTTAAGGGACAGTGCTTCCAGTGTTTTCTGGCAGGTATGTAATTTCAATGTCCACACAAACATTAGCTTCAAGTACTTCAATATATTTTACACAAAATGCACACTAGCCCTGAAAACTCGGATGGTTTAACAACAAGATCTCAATTTATTTTCATCCTAAGACAGTACCCACTCCCATCCAGCAGTTGTAGCCACTTTCCCATGTACAACTTATCTGAATATAACAAGAATAATAATATCTTTCAACCTCTCAGTGTAAGTCTAAGTGGAAAAGCCAAAAATATTGAGGGGCATAGGTTCAAAATCGGGGACAAATTTTAAATATTGCTCTTATGTACTTAGAAAGCTGCTAGAATAACAGTGTTTGCATTGGAACACATTTTGTGAGAGATACAAAGTCTGAAATTCAAATGTCTGCCATTATCTAGTGACTGCAGTCACTAATGATTTGCCAGAAAAACACAGAAATGTATTAGGGAATATATACCATAGTATAAGGCAAATTCAGGGCTCAAGTGCATTCCCAGACACCAGGAACAGCTGATAGCTATGTAGTTTCAACTTTCAGACAAAATGGTGTTCAAATTATTTCATACAAATGCACACTAGTTCTGCCAGACCACACTGATTAAACTGAGCAAGCCTCAAAAAGATAACTATTTTCATCCACAAGCAGTGCCTCTCCCACCCAGGAGTTAATAGCCAGTTGCTGTGACTACCTCATCTGACATTCTTCAGGTGCAGTTATACAGTGCATCTGGTTATTAGGCTAGGATGGCCATACACTGTAGGTCGCCAGTGTTATTACCCCATAATATCATCATGCAGCACTGCCAGTTCATGGCTTTAACCATACTTCTCAACTTCTTTGCTCACAAATTCTGGGCAAAACCAAAAATAATGGGTGGACAAAGGCCTACAGTCATGGACATTTTTTAACCCTTGCTTAATTCACTTAAAATGGCTAACAAAAAAAATAAATAAATAAAAACAGATTTTGCATAAGCATCCATTTTCAGAAGAATAAGAAATATGAAACTCTAATGTTTGCCATTACTAACTAAATGTAATCCTCAGTCATTTACCAGAAAATTAAACAGTTTATAAGAGAAAGGGAAAATTATGAGGCAAAATCGATGATGTTCTTCAAAATCAGGAATAGTTGAAAGGTATGGCTTTAACTGCATTGGAGATGCTCTTCTGCAGGCTCAGTCATAATGAAAATAAAAGTGTATCACAAATGCACACAGTAATAGTGTTTCTTGCCATTTTTATAACTGAAACATCTTGGCCATCATTATTTAGTGGCTATAATCCTCAATACTATGCCATAAAAACAAATTTTATGGTGAATAGACCAAAGATATTTGTGAAGACTGTTGAGAAGTACTCATTTAATTTCACTCACTTCCATGATGTCACTGATGCCATTTAAAGAACCAACATGCACTGCTCTGAATCCCTTCCAGCATCTATGAATGACTGAGTCGCAGCTTGAGAGCATGTAGTGCATGTACGCAAAATAGGGTTACCACCTGTCCCACTTTGCGAGGGACAGTACCTCTTTGGGCAGTTGTGTCCTGTGAAAAAAATCGAAAAAATGGCAAATGTCCTGAGATTTTAGGACAAAAATATTTTCTAAGTTTTCTTTTAATAGTTGTATAAAACAATTATTTTTATCTAAAATGCCTAAATGTTATATTAAATAGCATAAGCAACTCAAATGCTCCAAAAATAAGCTTTTATTTTGGCAAAAAGGTGAAGTTCTATCCTTTGTATTGGTCGTGGGTATGTTTAGTCCTGCAAAATCTGACATTTCTACAAGAAATGTCTCACTTTGGGCAGTTGAAAAGGTGGCAATCCTAATGCAAAACAGCTTCAGCAACCCAAGCATGAGCAAATACATGCAGTCACTTTTAAATACTTTACTAAAAAGAGCTTAGGAAGCTTAGGAAAATAGCAACTATTTTTGAATACTTTATAAAAAATGTTACAAAGCCAGCAATTGTTATATTTAACTGAAATGAGTTAGAAGTGCTGAATATAACAAACTGTTCAATTAGGAGAAGACTTGTCACTGTAGTGGGCCTCCTCTGAAGTCATGGGCCCTTGGCAGCAGCCTGAATTGTCCCTATTATAATCAACCACTGATGGGATACACACATGCCCTTATACCATGCATACACTTATGTACAATTTATACTTACCAGTTCACCTTTTAGTATGTTTCGGGGTTGAATATGATATGTTTCTATCAAAGGAACATTATGTTGGGCTTCACACATTAAAAGAATAACGTACTGACCCTCAGTGAAGAAGGAAGAATCCTCCAGAACTCCCATGCATGAGGATCCCTCCCTTTACCTCCATACTTAGTATAACCTTCTCCACGATTGCACATCCTTAGGTAAATTTGGTAAAATTCAGCAAACTAGTCCGTCAGTGAACTGACTTTAATGAAATATACATATACCTCTTGAGATGCGGAAAGACATCAGGGATCATGGTAATCACCCACATAGACACATGGAGGATACGTAGATTCTACAGAGAAAGCAACCTATGTAGGAAATTAACCCATAATTTATACAATTTCGTGTTTGATGTGCATGCTTGCTTGATGTGTTTCTTCTGCTCAGATTTTAAATAGTTTTTACTTGTAGTACTTATTCCCATAATATTTCATATATCTGATTAATCTTGCTTCTAGCCTGTTGCATGTATAATTGCTCCTTTCCATGGATTCAAACCTCTTTGGCTTCATTAAAACAGTGCAGTCAAGATATCCTCAGCTGTAATTTGTCTAAGCTTAATATTCATTCTCACCTTCCACATACCTTGCCTCATTGTTGGTTGGGGTAATCCTGTAGTTCCTAGAACTAAAGCTAAACCTCAGGTGGATACAGACATCAGGGGTAAAAGTGTAATAGGATGCATCAACAATATAGCAGCTTTAAGGTAATTGTATTGTATACTGTTGCACAGTGAAGACACAAGACATAATTACATTTCCAGACAAGGATTCCCAAATTAAATTTCACAAAGTAAAACTGCTCTTTACCCAGAAGATATGAAAAATACTTTTTGTACTACAGCTGTGCAGTACTTCACAACAGCAACTGAACAACTGACCACCTGACTAACTTAAACTTTGCATTTGAATGACATAGGCTGAGTCACAGTTTTGTTCTTTTGTAGAATACATTTGCTCATTCCTACAGTTACAGCTCTGATACTAGGGATTCATGCCCATTAATATGAATGGATGCACTAATCTAAGGGTCGCATGATTCACAGTGCTTGCAAAATGGTCCCCGTGCCACCAAAAATGTAGTCCAACCTCATTTTAGCCAAAATATTTGTATTAACACTTTATTTATCTGAATGTTACAATCCTTCAAGAGAGCCATCACTAACTAAATATAGACATACTCCCTCTTAACTCAGCTTCTAAAAGTTTTTATTAATGTTTGTTTTTGTTTTATGATTTTGTGTTTGTGTGTGTGTGTGTGTGTGTGTGTGTGTGTGTGTGTGTATGTGTACATTTGTGTGTGAATGTATGTATGCATCTCAGCACACCCACGAGTGTGTGTGTGTGTATGTGTGTGTGTTTGTGTGTGTGTGTGTGTGTGTGTGTGTACTTGCATGTTTCTGTGTTATTGTGTGCACATGCATGCTTTTGTGTCCATGTGTGTGCACATCTATGCGGGTGTGTGTATGTGTGTGTATGTGCATGTTTTTGTCTCCATGTATGTGCACATACATATGTGTGTGTGTGTGTGTGTGTGTGTGTGTGTGTGTGTGTGTGTGTGTGTGTGTGTTATGTATGTGCATGTTTTTGTCTCCATGTATGTGCACATGCATGTGTGTGTGTGTGTGTGTGTGTGTGTGTGTGTGTGTGTGTGTGTGTGTGTGTGTGTGTGTGTGTGTGTGTGTTTGATCATGTGTATATGTATGCATGTGATCAGGTGTTAGTGTTAAAAAGGACAGATTCAGTGAAATGTATTATGAATTGTAATACTGTATCTCTGTGAGGCAATTTTTTTTCTTGAAATCATACTGTGTTCCTATCACCTTTGTCATGCATACACACCTGGTGTTCACCTGTGACTGACTATGACCATGCTGTAGTGGTGTTATGCATCCTCATTTAATGAAGAGTAACAGGTTTAATATTTGGTTAACAGAACAAGAGATAAGAACTTCAGAAGCAAAACTGTTCTAAATATATGAACCTTTGTCCTAACATTATAGTACTACAAAAATTGTCACTCATCAATTCGGAAAATGAGGCTTAGTTCCATAAGGGACTTCCAAGAGTTATGTTTTTCATGACAATATTTAGGAACTTGGTTTACCCTCCATATATCTACAACCTGTTTTTCCCATTTTTGCACATGGAGTCAGGTGTCATTTCACTGGTGACATTAAGCCGGATCCACAGTTCACACCACTGGGTGGCTGGCCATCATGTATTAGGGTATTTGTCGGGAGGAATGTAAAATGTTCAAAACAAATTAAGCTCTAACAAAGAAAGTATAAAAGATATGCTTCATGATCAAACATTGTGGTTAGAAAAATTATTTTCTTACCCAAAATTGTTTGCAGATATGTCATGCCTATCTCTAATCAAGCTTGTAAGAGATATTGTTTTCAGGCAGAATGATTCAATATTGTAATGTTTTTTCCATTTCCTATTGGTCTTTGTACTAATGGACCACACAGTACGATTATCTGCAAGAAATAGAAAAAAAATGCAACAATTTAAATTATAAAAATTTAGAGTATAGCTTTTAAGTATAATTTTATGTGATTTTGTCATTTTCACAGCTTGGGAAAATTCTTCGAAGTCCGTTCATGAAGTTTGTAGCACATGCAGCATCATTTATCATCTTTCTGTGTCTTTTGGTGTTCAATGCATCGGACAGGTTTGAGGGCATCAAAACATTACCCAACGTCACTGTCACTGACTATCCAAAGCAAATTTTCAGGGTGAAAACAACTCGTTTCTCATGGACGGAAATACTGATTATGGTATGGGTAGTAGGTAAGCTGAAAAAGAGTGTGTGTTTGTGTGTGTGTGTGTGTGTGTGTGTGTGTGTGTGTGTGTGTGTGTGTGTGTGTGTGTGTGTGTGTGTGTGTGTGTGTGTGTGTGTGTGCGTGTATATATATGTATATATATATATATATATATATATATATATATATATATATATATAGATAGATAGATAGATAGATTTTTTTTTTTTTTTTTTTTGTGTCTTTCAGCTTTTCCCGGTTAGGGGTCGCCACAGCAGAACTCCGGTCCACTAATGATTGGCAGTAGATTTTTACATGCTGGCTTGCCAGGCCTAATGCACAACCTTCAATGAAGGAATGCCCATTCATGCATGTCGCCACACAGAAGACGCTCTAACTGAGAATCGAACGGGCAACGTCTAACTGTGAGGCGACAATGCTACCGCAGCACCACCACTGCAGTATATATATATATATATATATATATATATATATATATATATATATATATATATATATATATATATATATAAAATATTGATATTATATTTTTGGAGTAATATTCTCTGACAAATCATAAATAATTACTTTATTACCTTAGAGATCACTAGCAAGGCCCTCCTAATCGTATGACATGTTAATGACAATGTATTATGCCGATTCTAATGGTAGCTGTAGGATAGTTGTTCAGTGGATGTCAGCATAATGGATAGAACACAGCAACAGCTTTTATGGTGTTACTCAGTTTTGTGCATTCACTTTAAAACTATTCAATAATAGCCGAGGTTATGAATTGAAATATTAAAACTATATAAATTGTTTGGAGGTGAATGATTGCTTTTCATTAGTCATGCTGATTTCCACATTTAGCCTCAAGCAAGATTAGTGCATCTAGTAATTAGTTTATCTCACAAGGTCATTGTATTTTGTGTCACACTGTCCTTTGCATGAATGTTCAGGTCACAGTTTTGCTCTAAGAAGTGTCAAGGACAAAAATTATGCAGAGCATAATTTTCAAAGGACAAGATATCAGATGCAGATTTAGCTTTTAAATCTGATGTCTTATAACACATTCTACTTACTTGTTTAAATCAGATGTCTTGCAACACATTCTGGTTACTTTTTATTATGACAGCAGTTTTTATTGATATTAAGTACTTTGCAGCATAGTGTCAAATGAAAGGGAAATGGTATCTCACATAGTCAAACATACAGGCACAGTCGTAGGAAACATGACTTGCATTGCTTTATTGGTTTCAAGTCACACCATATTCATAATGTTTGATTTAATAGTATCTGCAGCTTCAGAAATAACAGTGAGAACTGGAACATCTTCATTAACGGCAGACACATGTTTTGTCCTAACAATAAACTTAATAGCTCTTTTTCCTTGATCCCATTCATTGATCAGATGAGGAGCAAGGACCAGGACCATTTTCCCACCCACAGCACAACCCTAAGCGAATATTTTCCCTGGCCAGAGTGACAGAGCCCTGTTGGCTCATTCTCTTTAGAGGACAGAGTCAGAGGCTAGACAGCAGACTTGCGCATTCTCTCTAGGAGATCCCCAAAACAAATCCACAGCCAAACTCCATCCACAGGTCAGCCAATGGCTGTTCTATTCTGTGGCCTGGAAGGCAGCATGCCTCTGTATGTGACTTTCCCCAACATTATCTGCAACACACAACCACCGTTAGTTACCCTATAAGTTGTTTCCTGCAGCAATACCCAGCTTGTTGAAAAGTGTTAACAATGCAGCAGGTCTAACCACCCCTCCGCTTCTTAATGGGTGAACAGGCATTACTAGCCACTCACTCTCACCCTCTATACCTGGCTCTTCTTCTTCTTTCTATAGCTGCTAAGTGACCATGAGTCATCTGAGGTACTGCCAGATATTTAACCCGTTGCTCCACAGGGCTAGTACACTGCAATGCTCAGTTTTATGTGAAAACATCAAGTAGATCATCTGCAGGCATTAAGAACTGAGATACAATACCTTCATATGTCATGTGACAATTTTGGTCAAAGAATGTAATTAAGATGCAAAAAAAGATAAATGTACAAAAACTGATCAAAAATAATCTTAGACAAAATCCATTTTTGTTGTCATTATTATTCAATAATGTGAAAGGTGTCTTTTATTTATTTAATTTATTTATTTATTTATTTATTTATGTTTTGCAGGGATGATGTGGTCAGAATGCAAGGAGCTATGGGCTGAGGGTCCACGAGAATATATTTTGCAGATGTGGAATGCACTGGACTTCGGAATGTTATCCATTTTTATCGCTGCTTTCACTGCAAGGCTGCTGGCTTTCTTGCAGGCCACAAAAGCACAGCAGTATGTTGATGTACATATTCCGGAACCTGATCTTGCCATGGTGACATTGCCACCAGAAATTCAATATTTTACCTATGGTAAGCATATGTTTTGTTTTGAAATATATATGACAACCACCTACATAAAGGAATAGGATTTTCTCTTTCTAATTATTAAAAAGTCCTCTAACATTTATTGTGCTGTTGTTAAACCTTAGTGACAATTTCAATCTATCCTGCTTTAATGTTCACAAAAGACACACCATATACTATTATTAAAAGTCATTGTATGACCTCCAGATATATACAGCTTAAAATGATTGTTATAAAATGGATGCAAACTTGCTTTTATCACAGTAAGCAGTGAGGAAGTAACGTTGAATGATTGTACTCTGATTCTTGGCTGCACTTGTTTTATTGAAATCTATGTTCTACATTCAGTTTAATATTAGGATGTGGAAAGTGCCCAAGCTAAAAACTCGGCACTAGATCACTTAAAAAAG
This sequence comes from Protopterus annectens, assembly GCF_019279795.1. Classification (NCBI taxonomy): domain Eukaryota; kingdom Metazoa; phylum Chordata; order Ceratodontiformes; family Protopteridae; genus Protopterus; species Protopterus annectens. The sequence continues at coordinate 1,345,666,037 of NC_056728.1, forward strand.
TTCCTACCTATTGCATTTCCATCCAAACACTACCCAACAAACCAGATGTGCAAGCATAAAACACATACGAATGCACTGTTGCCAGGTTCTTTTCTTAAATGTGGATAATAATGGGTATCACTCACATCTGCTAATTTGTGATGCGTTTTGTCAAACAGTCTTTTTCACTCATTGCTTAATTGTCTTGAACTGTGTTTTTATGATGAGAGGAGCTCCCCTTCTTGAATTCTCTCACATGTATGTGCTCACTATACCAGTTTACAATATCTGTCTAGATTTAAAATACTTTCTTTCCTTTTGTCAGAGTTCTCAGTTGCTCTGATTTTGATATAGTCATAGTATGCTGTCTATAATTTTGCACTTTTTAATATCATTCGAGTCCTTCGTGTGCACATAAAATATTAAAAGTATTGAGCCGGGTCTGCACAAAGATGTCTTATCAATAATTATATTTTGCATCGTGAGATATTGTTTTTATAGACATATTATTGCTTACTACTGAAATTGATGCTCATTCTACAATTATTTGTGAAGGTAAGTACCACGTTATCAGTGCCGCAGAAGGATAAAGTCCTGACTACTGCCCAGCCAGCCCAGGTTTGATTAACGGCTCTGGTGACTGAAGGAAGAGTAAGGAAGGGATTGGCATGCCCATCCAAGGTGGAGGGTGCTTGTTGATATGCTCACTATGGGGAGGCATAGTCCAAAGAGGGGACTTGCCCTCAGATGTAATCAGTGAGTGTGGGAGTGGGAAAAGGGAGTAGGTAGGTCATAACCCCCCCCCCCAGATGGAAGCACAGATGAGCTGAGCCCCCAGGGCACCCTCTGGATCCACGACAAGCCCAAGTGATAATAGAGTAAGTCCAGGAGATGGAGAGTAGCTGGTAGACTTAGCATGGACATTGGATCCTGGGGATCTGGCCAGTAAACATGAGGAATGAGGGGATCAAAAATGTTGGCAGGGTGAAAGGGAAAGTTATTTGATACATTAAGCATTGAATCATGTTCTGGCAGCACAGTTTACACATATAAGAACAGCTGTGCATTCCATTATAGTCTGAGTAATGGAAATGTGAGTTACTGCATGAGCTTCCTTTTAGGTCACTTGAAGTAAAGTCAACATCAGAAACATGTACCCCATTTTTGATAAGATATGAATGTCACTTATTTCCTATGAATCATACTAGTACTGTCTCACAATATTATCAGTACATAATCCACCTGCTTCTGTCAAATAAGCAAATCACTACTTTATAGTTTTTCCAAATTTAAACTGATCTGTATGTTACATAATTCTAGAACTTTCTTTTCATAATGTAAGCAGAAGGGTCAAGATTCATAGGTTCATAGGTAGGTACTAGGCTATTGGCCCTAGGGTCTATAAAAGCCTAGCCAAAAAGGTACCCTGGCTTTCGCCACCCAAGAAAATTATTTTCCTGTGCCCCTGTTGAGCAGAGCCCCAGAGGTGATCCCTGAGGTGAATTTCCTATTTCCCATCCAATCATCAAGATTTTTCTTGAAGAGTGCTAATGAGGAGCTTTGTTTGATATAGATAGATAGTTTGTTCCAGAGTATGTGAAGTCTCTGGGACAGGAATCTATCCCTCCAGCATGTTCTGTTTATTGTGGTGACAAGGTTTAGGTCCCTAGAGTATGTAGCTTGGAGGGATTGGGATTTCTTTAAGTGGAGCATGTCCAACAGTTCTGGGTTTGACATAGCTTTGTATGTTAGGCAGAGATTGCCTCTGAGTAGGCGATATGCAATGGAGTAAAGCTGGAGTTTTTTGAGACGATCTGCGTAGGGCATCTGTTTGAGGCCAGTAATTCTCTTTGTGAGGTATTTCTGCAGCCTTTCCAGTTGTTGTAGATGTCTTGTGAGGTACATACCAAAAGGGACATTGTACTCTATAATGGGTCTAATGAGTGATGAGAAGAGGGGAACAATGACCTCTTTTTTTCCTGGATGAGAAACCTTTTGTGATGAGGTGTGCCACGTAGAAGGATTTCCTGACTACTGTGGTGATGTGATTATCAAAGGAGAGACTACTGTCCACCTGTGTCCCAAAGTATCATATCACACTTTCAGTGTTAAGTAGACTACCACCTATGTGGCAGCACACAGGTACAGAGTTTTTACCAAAGGGGATGACAGTGCACTTTTTGGCATTGAGCTTGAGGCCATAGCTTTGACACCAGACATTTGTCTCAGTGAGGCCCTTTTGTAGGATGTCCACAGTGTTAGGAGCTTTGATTATGGCTCCTAGTTTGCAGTCATCTGCGAACTTCATTAGCCAAAGACCTTCTGTGTTAGCCTGCACTTCAGAAAAGTAGATACCAAACAGGAGAGGGCCCAGGACTGAACCCTGTGGTACTCCACCTGTCACTGGTCTGAAGTCGGATTTGGAGTCTGCTACTTTCACGGTGTGGGTTCTGTCAGTGAGCCACATGGCAACCCTTCCTGTGACATAGAGATTTATACCTAGTTTAGTGAGTTTATCTATAATTCCAGAGTGGGGGATGGTGTCAAAAGCCTTGGCGAGATCTAGATAGGCTGTCTGAGCCACGTTACCCTCGTCTACTGCTTTAGTGACTGCTTCAAAGACGTCTATCGGGTTAAGGAGACATGATATGCCTTTTACAAACCCGAACTGGGTGTGGTCCAGAGTTTGGAGATTACCAATGTCTTTGTTTATAAGTTCCATGATGATACATTCCATGGCCTTGCAGACCAGGCTCTTAAGGCTAATGGGGTGATAGTTCCCAGGGTCTGTGATGGCTCCCCCTTTGTGGAGTGGGATAACCATCGCCGTGCACCATTCAGTGGGCACAAAGCCTGAGGTGAGGCTATGATTGGGGTTTATATTGAATTAGCAAAAGCTTAGAAAAGCGAACGCTAATTCAGCGACCATTTTTAAGGGAAAGCTTAAAATCTCGAACACTTGGAACAGCGATTTTTTTCCTAGGGAAAAAAAAAATCACTGGTCCACAAAAAAAAGCCTCCACACACCCCCTACTTAAATATACCAACTCGGAGATCGCACCACGGTGGAGGGAATGGCGAACTACCAAAACCAGCCCAGCGATGTTTTGCCCTGTGAAAAAAATCGCTGTTCTGGGTGTTCGGGATTGTAAGCTTTCACTTATAAGGGGTCGATGAATTAGCGTTCACTTTTCTATGCATTCGCTAATTCAATATAGACCCTATGATTGAACATGGTGCTTAGGTGGGGTGCCAGTTCATTCTGTAGTTCATGTAGAACGCAGCCTGGGATGTTGTCAGGTCCCATGGATGCTGTGTTCTTGGCTTTGGAGAGTGTGATTTTTAACTGTGCAGCCGTGATTACAGGAACTTTGCATTCTTCTGGTATAGAGATGGGCCCTTTAGGGGGTGAGAGAAGGGTAAAGTTAGCACTGAACCTATCTGACAGGATGTTGGCAATATCAGTTGGTTCTGTATATTTCTGACATCTTAAAGAAACACTTTAACATGAAATGTTATTTTGAAAGACAGATCAAACCTCTAAGTCATCAATGCCTGAAATACTAAGATATGAAAGTGATAATATGTTACTTGATTCAGAGACTTAATGTTGCTGGCATTTTCATATTCAAGTACCTTGTAGCTCGCTGGTAAGTGAATGTAATGAACATAAAACTGCTATAGCAAATCTGACCATGGGACATTTACATGTCATTTTCCCTATCTTTTCGTTAACCCATCATAGTAGCTGAAGTTTACTAAAAAGTATCTAAACATCAGCAAAGTGTCTTTATACCACTACAAAGAAATAAATAGTTAGTAGAGAACAAATTAGTGGAGTTTCTTTTGTCAAACTGCACTCTTGTCAAAAGCAAACTGTTTTATGGAGCAGGATAGAGTAACAATGTGTTTAAATAAGTTCCCCCTTACTCTCACTCTTGTGTGATCTTAGTATATTAGTAGTAAATTCAGCTATGCAGGGGTGTCACAGTCATGCCATGTGGGAGGGGGTTCAGGGGGTCTGCTCCCATAGAATAGTGTCTTCGGTTGTACTTAGAGGATATGTGTGTGTGTGTGTGTGTGTGTGTGTGTGTGTGTGTGTGTGTGTGTGTGTGTGTGTGTGTGTGTGTGTGTGTGTGTGTGCGTGTGTGTGTGTGTGTGTGTGTGTGTGTGTGTGTGTGTGTGTGTGTGTGTGTGTGTGGGTGCGTGCTTGTGCACACGCATGCGTGTGTGTGTGTGTGTGTGTGTGTGTGTGCATGTGTGTGTGTGTGTGTGTGTGTGCGTGTGTGTGTGTGTGTGTGTGTGTGTGCGTGCTTGTGTGTGTGTGTGTGCAGTGTGTGCGCGTGTGTGTGTGTGTGTGTGTGTGTGTCTGTGTGTGTGCGTGTGTGTGTGTGTGTGTGTGTGTGTGTGTGTGTGTGTGTGTGTGTGTGTGTGTGTGTGTGTGTGTGTGTGTGTGTGTGTGTGTGTGTGTGTGTGTGTGTGTGTGTGGTGTGTGCATGTGTGTGTGTGTGTGTGTGTGTGTGTGTGTGTGTGTGTGTGTGTGTGTGTGTGTGTGTGTGTGTGTGTGTGTGTCTGTGTGTGTGTGTGTGCGTGTGTGTGCGTGTGTGTGTGTGTGTGTGTGTGTGTGTGTGTGTGTGTGCATTTTAGTTATTCTTTTGCTCGTTCCCATTTGTTTCCCAGGAAAGTCTGTCTGGGACAAGTGTACCCATTCTCAGTGGAGGCCCGGGGAGAAAAAGCTCCAATAAGAATTCCATAAGTCAAATTCATAGTTACAATAGAAATTACATTTTACAATTTCACTCCAATAATTTTACTGCAATAAGAATTCCATAAGTCAGTTCATGGTTGTAACAGAAATGACGTTTTTCAGTTTTACATTGTATGCTTACAGATATTGGAAATACATAAATATAGAATGTCCTCCCCGCGGGTCGAGTGGTGTTCCAAAAGACATGCATGAATGGGCATGCCTTCATTGAAGGTTGGGTGTCAAGCTGGCAACTCGGCACCGTGAAAATCTACTGCCAATTATTAGTGGGCCAGAGTTCCGCTGTGGCGACTCCTAACCAGGAAAAGTCAAAAGGCACAACAACAACTTCTAAGTGATAATAAATTCTATGATAAAATTGATCAGGGGATAGTTAGACAGAAAGTCTTTGATGTATATTATACACTCGATGATCTTTTAATGTCCTCGAGTATCACTGAGGAGTTATACCAATATTTTAAGGTTGAGAATCCAGTTGTACCAGTTATACAGGGGCTACCCAAGATACATAAATCTCGAACTGATCCCCCCATGAGACCGATTGTAGCTGGACAGGGATGGGTGACTGAACCTTTATCTATTTATACAGAGATGACTCTTAGACCTTTGGTTGACATGAATAATTACATACTTAGAGATAGCAAACAATTTTTGTTGGATTTATATACATACACTAGCAGCCTAGATGAAGGGAAACAATATCTTTTGGTCACTTTAGACATTGTCAGTCTATTTACAGTGATACCCAATGATATAGGCATTTGTTATATACAAGACTATTTACGTCTGCACTCTGATTTTTCGGCAAATAAGATAGACTTGATTACATTATACTTGGAAATGGTATTATCTAACAATGTGTTCATCTTTGGTGAAGATTTTTATTTACAGAAGGATGGCGTAGCTATGGGCACTTCTTGTGCCAATAGCTACGCCAATCTTGTTATGGCAGCATGGGAGGATAAATTCCTATATGAGTCAGCCTTGTTCAAAGAATTTGTAGGCTTGTACCGCAGATTTGTGGACGACCTTTTCTTTCTTTGGTTTGGGGATGTAGACATACTTAGGACTTTTGTGGGGTTTATGAACTCTTCCACTGAGTTTTTGAAGTTCACCTTGAATTATTCCGATAGCAGGATTTCCTACCTAGATGTAGATGTGTTCAAGTTAGATAATAGACTTCTCAACACTTCAGTTCATCGTAAGTTATGTCATCGGAATACACTTCTCTATAGGGGAAGTATGCACCCCACCCATATTTTTTACAACATATTAAAGGGTCAGTTCATGAGAGCGTCTAGGTACAATCCTATGGATGATGGCTATCAAAAGGAAATAGAAGAACTGAGAAAGAGATTTATTGACAGGGGGTACGACTATAATCTAATTGAGAAGGTTATCTTAGAAGTAAATGACCTGCGATCCACTAGAGCTAGACCCTATTTTTCTGATCATTCTAGGCAGCCTGATGAAAGCCTGCCACCCAGTAGGATGGAGGTTAGGCCTGTAATGTCCTTCACCAGAGACACGAAGGAAGTGAGAGATATGTTTTCCAAACATTGGGATATCTTACTATCTGACAGTGATATTGCCAGAATAGTGGGACCTCGGCCAAGAATTACTTTTAGAAACAAACCTAATCTAAAGAGGTTATTATGTAAACCGAGGAATATGGGCCATAAGCAGACAGTCCCTAGAATGTACAGAAATACAGTACCTTGTGGTATGTGTAATCGCTGTAATTATATTAATGAGGAGTTAACATTTGTACATCTGGTTACTGGACATACATTTTATTTTAGTACTAATACTAATTGTAATAGTAAAAATGTTGTTTATTTAGCTAGATGTGAAGCATGCCCTTCGTTTTATATAGGGAAAACCAATAGGGCTTTTAAGGATCGTATTAGAGAACACAATTATCATATTAGAATAGGGTCAGAGTTTAATGCATTAGCTAAGCACAGTAAACTAACAGGTCCTGATCATATTTTTAATTTTAGTATTATACAACACTTAGCACTTAATTATAGAGGAGGTGACTTAATTAACCGGACCCTGGAATGTGAACTTAGGTGGATCATCAGATGGAGAGCCGATGAGCCACCGGGTCTTAATGATAAAGTCCACATTAAACCTTTTTTGAAGGGTAGAAGGGTCCCCAGACCAAGATAATCTTTTATACATTAACACACTATTGTAAATGTAGTCACCCTCAAATGTGTTGCAGTATGTTTATGAATATGTTTAAATTTTATATATTTCAGCATTATTATTATTTTTAAATATTTATTAGTATGTTTTTAGATATTTAACAGCTTGTTGCTCATGCTGTTTGTGGCGCTTTAAGTTTTTAATTAGTGTCCACCTATCATTGAATAGGGCGGACTATTTAAATGGCTGCTACTGAATGTAATTTGTAAAGTCTGAGGAAGCCTAACGGCGAAAGCGCTTACTTTTTAGGTATCCTGTGAATAAAGCTGTGTTTTTCCTATTCAATTTGGATTATTGACTACCATTTCCTGTACGGGAGTAGTATTTATGGATTCTATTTCATCTTTGCATCGCTGATTACGATATTTTCACTGGGAGTAGTATCTGTGACACTTGGAATATTATACTTAGCCTTCTGGAGTTGCAACAATACGGCGTAGCCGCTTGTGACAGCGTTTTATGGTGACTGAATTTTTATACTTTTATTTATATACGCTGTCGACTGGCTCTTTTTGCTTGCTGTGCTACCTTTTGTTTTATTTTTTACAACAACAACATAAATATAGTAGAAGCATGAATTGCAGTGTTGCAGTTGGAGATATAGTAAGAACTGGATTTAGTATAGCTGAATAAAGGAGCATGAGTAAAACAATAGTCATGTATCAGTAGTATAAATAATATAATAGAAGACTAAATAGTTTGAGAATGTGCTAGCCGAGAGTAGAAGAAGACAGGTAGCTAGGATGAGAAAGAGATAACTATGAATTTGAAAGTAAGAGAGAAGAGAGAGCAGAGAAAAGTAGTCATTTAAATAGGAAGGGATGTTAAACAGAGGTGGCAAGCAGTGTAGGGTAAGGATCTAGTAGCTAGTACATTTAAATAGGCTTGGAATAGGGGCACATCCGTGGCTTGGTGAAGAATTATTTTACTGTTTGTTTGAAAGCCAAGATGTTGGGGTTGGATCTGATGTTTAAGGGTAGGGTTGCATGTTTTTGGTTGAGGTACATGCAAAAGGGAGCATTTCATTCAATTACTGATCTGATGAGGGCCACTTATAATGGAATTATAATATTCATAGCTATAGATGTGATGCCTTTACCTATAAAATGTGCCACATAGATGGATTTTCTTACTACTGTGGAACACGTGGTGCTCAAAGTTCAGATTGCTATCAACCTGAGTATCCAGATCACGTACCACTGGGTCTACACTTAGGGAGTGCTGTCTATAATGTAGCTAGCAGAGATGTCAGCTTTCCCAAAGGAAATAATAGTGTATTTTTTTGCATTTAGCTTTAATCTGTGACTTTGGCACCAATCATTTGTCTGAGTTAACCCTGTCTGCAGCATTATAACATTGTTGGGGGACTCAATGATTGCTCTGAATTTGCAATTATCAGTGAACTTGGGCAGCCACAGGCCATCCAAGTTTGCTTGGACTTCTGAGAAATAAATTTCAAACAGTATGGGACCCAGCACTGAGCAACATGGTACACCACTGGTGACTGGTCTTTTGCTAGAGGTGAAGACACCCACTTTGACAGTATGTGCCCTCACGGTGAGCCAGTTGGCTACCTATGTGATAATTTAGGTGTCAGTTCCCAACTGGAAGAGTTTGTGTGAAATACCTGATTGGGGGACTGTGTCAAATGCTTCGCTAGGTCAAGACAGGTGGTATGCACTGCCTTTCCCTCATCCAGGGCCTTGGTGACTTTCTCGAAGATGTCAACCATGTTTAACAGGCATGATCTACATTTAATGAATCTGAAATGGGTTGGGTCCAGAGTTTGGAGATTACCTATGTCTTAATAAGGTCAATTGATGGTACCCTTTTGTGGAGAGGGATTACTGTTGCTGAGCTCCATTCTGCCAGAACATAGCCAGTCCACAGGCTGTGGTTAAACAAGGATCCAAGTGGATCTGCTAGTCATGTTTTAAGTCGTTTAAAAGGCAACCTGGGATGTTGTCTGGTTCCATCGATGCCATGTTTCTGGCTGTAATGACCTGCTCTTTGGAGATAATATGGTGAGGAATGGTGGCAGATATACTTTGGGTGATGACTGGATGCAACAGGGGGTTAATTTTGCTCCAAATCTGTCAGGTAGCAGGATGGCTATTACCTCCAGTTGAGTATGGGTGGTGCCATCCACAACCAGTTCAGCACACAGCTGGGTATTCCCTTTTAGATTTTAGATGTAGTTAAAGAATGTCACATGATTATCCTTAGCTAGGGAGGCTATTTTTGCTTCATAATTAGCTTTGGAGGACATTACAAGACCTCTAATTTGTTTGTTTAAGCTAGAGAGAGATTTCTTCCTCTGCTGAGCCAATTCCCTCTTGTTCTTGGATCTTAGTTTCTTTTTTTTGTTGTATATCCTATTTTTTACTAGGGATCAACCAGGGTGGCTTGCTTTTTTGCCAATTCATAGTTTTAATCCAGTCAGGTACTGCTGATTCTATACAGCTGCTTAAGTGGTTATATAGGGCATTGGTGTACACCTGTGCATAGGAATCTGTTATCTGCATTTGAGGGGACTTTGAAACTTCTTATACCATCACATAGTAGGTGGTAATTTGTCTTGAAAAATTCTTTAACATTTTTGAGCTTGATGGGGTATCTGGTCTTATAATTACATTGAATGAGACGGATTTATGGTCTGATCTTACCAGAGAGGACATCTCATTGGGGGGGGGGGGTGCAATATTCTCCCATGTTAGTGAGTACTATGTCCAGGACATTTGATGCTCTTGTGGGTGTGCTGACTAGCTGTTCCAGAGCATTTGCATTAACAAAGTTCAAGAACTTCTGAACCAGCATGTTTCTGGTCATGTATGTTTCCCAGTCAATGGTAGGATAATTAAAATCTCCCATGAGGAAAGTGTTGGGCTGTATGGCAAGTGACTCCAGTAAGTCCAGGTATGTGGTATGCTTTTCCTGTTTCCACGGTGGGGGACCTTTAGCTAGCTTTGATGTGGTAAGGTGCTTTGCCTATAGTTAATTGGACATGGAATAGCTCAAGTGAGTCATGTTGTTTGACCAGTCTTGACATGCACTTGTGCTTGATAAAGATGCACACACCTCCTCCTTTGTTTTTTTCACTCTCAGTTTGTGGTCTGAATGTCTGGGAGGCACTGTAGCCCTGCATGGCCAGGGTGCTTTCCATGCCTTTGAACCATGTCTCAGTGACTGCACAGACATCAGTATCTTTCAAAGTGAGGAATGCTTCCAGGGAGTGTAGTTTCTTGTTTAGACTCATAGCATTAAACAGCAGTTCCTCATGTTTATCTAGACAGGACTTTGTTATGTTGGGAGGTTGGTTATTTTGACACTACCTAAAAAAGGCACAATAGAAGTGGCTAATGCCTTTGCAAGTATGCAAAAGCCTAGAGTAGACAGATGCAGACCATCTCTGGCAAAGCAGCATGGCTTGTCGACCATGTCTTCCCAGGCTGACAGATATTGGATCCCCTCGGACTGATACAAGAAACTAAGCCAATTGTTAAAGTCAACCATTTTTTGTTTGTATTGTGGCATCCTCCTTGGAGAAGGTAGAATGCTGATTAAGCCTAGGCATATGCCTGCCTGTGCCACATAATTTGAGAATTCAGTCATGTCTCTCGCCATATAGTCCATTGAGGTATGTCTCAAGTCATTCACCCCCCATGGACTATGATGAAGTCATGCCAGTATTTGTGGTTGAGTGACTTGAGTGCTTGACTGAATTGTTGGATCCTGATACCTGACAGGCAGCAAACTGTAGCCCACTCCTTACCCAGCCTGGTGAGGGAAACATAAGTATGTATCACAATGGAGTCACCTATGACCAATACATTAGGTTTTGTGGTGTTATGCCTTATGGTCTTTTTTGTTGAGACACTGATGTATGTTATTATGTGTTATGGTTGTTTTTTGCATTGTTATGTGTGTAAGTGGTTTCCATTTGGGAGGTCTCCAATCTTGTGGTGTTACAAGTGGGTACCTCCTCATATATGGGTTTATGAGTCATGCCTTATTTAGTGTGGAAAGTGTGTGTGCACTGACAACCTGTTGGGCATTCAATCTGTCCTTATGTGGGAGCCTTGCCTCGAATTTCATAGTGTAATTACATTTCTCACATAAAGCATTTGTTTGTTTCAGGATTAAGTGGTTGTCAGTATACATGAGACAATTGCTACTTGCCTCAGGATGCCCATGTCTATCAGGCTGGCCAGAGAGATGACGGTAAACTGCCCATCCATGATAGTAGGCTCTTACTGTATGTTTTATTAGGAAAGGGAATGGGTTAATTTGATAGGACTGTGCTGGTAGCGCCGAGAGGGATCTATACTCTGTGTAGGCTGAGGTTATCAATATGGCAAGGCTATTAACTGCCCACCTGAGTTGCTCCTAGAGCAGCAGAAAAGCTTGGAAGGGTTTCACTGACAGCTGTTTAGGGAAAAATTGAGATTCTAGGCTTTTGTGTCTATACAGAGCACTGCTAACCACAGCTCCATGAAGAGCAGCACCACACAAATGTGAGGCTTAAATACGAGCAAACACGTTTTAAGCTAACTAACAATGAGGAAAACATACAATAAGCTTTCCACCAGCAATCTCCAACACAGACAGTTTAGATCAGCCCACTTCTGCTACAAGGGTGCAGAGAAACATCTTCTTAATATAGAATAGCTGGTTTGAATCCCAAGTATAACAAGACCACACAAGCTACCTACAACAAGTCTACATCTAACAGATACAGAATAATACAGTGCAATTAACTACTTAAAGCAGCAGCAGACAGTACAGTTTTTTTGAAACTGCTAAAGTGCTATCACATTATATGAGAAGTGCAAAAAATACTTAGAGCCCTTTCGTGTGCTTCCCAAGTCAGATACTCAGGTAAACACATATTGCCAATAGATAAATAATCCCAGTCCTCCTAATGTAAAAGCACAGTAAAGCAGTGTCTGGAGTGAAATGCTATGACAAACAAACTTAAAAAATATGAAATGCTGCCACAAACAAACGTAAAGATACGGATACAAGAGTGTACTTTAAACAGATTATAAAAGTGTGATTATTCAGTAGAAGTACTTCCTTTTGTATAAAGGGGCCAAGAGACACTCAATCATGCAGAATTCATAAAGACACTAAAAACAAGATAAGTTGATTAATAAGACCTCCAGCCAATAAAATTGCATACAGAAATCTCAAGCGTTTCCCCAACATAAACAGACTAGGCTACTCCCCACCGCATGCAAGAGATGAAAAATCCACTGACCTTTTTATGTACAAACAAGTGCTTGTTAAAATGTAAAAATACTTTATTAGATAATGACTTCAGTGCATGTGCATCAGTTGAACAGACAATGAGAAGCAAAATGCATTTTTTCAATATAAACACAAGGAAAGGCAAACAAATAATTTAAGATAACAGCAGTGTAGAAAGGAAGGAGCTTATTAAGCTCAATTTACATTAAGGGTGGACAGCTTAAAATTACCCGGCTTAAAAAGCAGATAGACAAAGGAGAGGGTGGGTGGGGAAACTAGTAGGGAATCACCAGAAGTGCTTTAGTTTATGCAGACTTGAAATATTTTCAGAAAAAGACAAAGACCCATAAATTCACCGTATTTTAAGTATCACTCAAGAAACAATTTAACCAATGAAAAACATGTGAAATGTGCAGCCTAGATAATTTAAGTGTCTATCTCTCACATAGAAGAAAAACACCCGGATAAGCAGATTTCCTAAAACAGAAAAAAAATGGAGCAGGTAAAATAGAAAACAGCTCTGTCACTCACAGACAAAAAATATGTTTACTTTTCTCACCCAGTAGGGAATCGCCACCAGTACTTTAGTTGATTCAGGCCTGAAATCTTTCCAGAAAAAGACATTGCAGTATTGTGGGATTGAGAAATATGCCCTTTCCTCACTGAAGTGTGTTCTCAGAATTGGCATATATAATTATCAGAGGGGGTGGGGGATTCAGGGAGCCTTGTGTGTTTTTTCTGTCTTTGTGGATCAGTATTTGAGTATTTTGATGATTAGGTGTCTATCATATTTTAAACAAGGAGCAGACTAAAAAGAAGTAGAGAAAATAATATCATATTGCAAGAAGGGTACAATACACTAAGAATGGGTTTCATGTTTTTAACTTTAGCCATGTGAAAATCATCTCTGAGATTTTGTCACTTTTTGAAAAAGGATTTACCTTCACCCCCAACAAAGGTTTTAATGTAGTTGATGCCATTATAGAACTAAAATTATTTACTAGGAAGGTCAACTTAGCATCAACTTTTAATGAGAGGAACACAAGTAGTACAAACTGTATTAAACCAATGCATAGTAATCAGAGTATTAAATGGAAGAGTACTATTACACCCCATGCATCCCATTATACAAGCATTTGAGACAGCATCTATTAATGATATATACAAATTGGGGCAAAGGCCATCCCAAGGGATCAGTTAAACCGTAATAATGAGGAAAGGAATTTATTCGATAGTTACAAGGAGATAAATACCTTAAAATAATTAGGCCAGATAAAGGGGGTGGTATAGTGATTTTTGATAGCATTGACTATTTAGGATCTATTACCCAAATTTTGTACAACAAAACAACATATTAAGAGGTTTCATGCAATGAAACCAATATTAACTTCAGAAAAGAGGATCTATGGTTAGAAGACTGTTTAACACAAGGACTTATTGATGCATATAATTTTTTTAAGTAATCCATCCCCACATATTCCACAAATTTTTAAAATTCCAAAGATACACAAAAGTTCTGAGAGTCCACCTTTGAGGGCCATTGTAGCAGCACAATATTCAAAAACTTATCCTTTGGTTGTATATATAAACAAGCTATGAAAACAGGTCTTTTCTAATATCAACTATTTACTCAAGGATTCTTGGGATTTCTTAAGCAGATTAAACAATGAGCTGCAAGTGGACCACATACAGTTTTTAACAATAGATGTAGTTGACCTTTTTACAAGTATTCCCTGTCGAGAAGGAATGTTTTTTTTTTCAACAGACACTGTTAGACTTTTACTTTCTAAACAATAATATTAATATGACTGGTAAAGACATGGATATTATTTTAAACAATAGTTTCATATACTTTGAAGGAGAAATATAGAAACAGTTAAAATGAGTTGCTATGGGGGCCACTTGTACCCCCATTTTCACAAACTTAGCTCTATACACTTGGGAGAAAAAATATGTTTTAGATTCTGATTTTCCTTCTTATTGGTCCCCAAATTTGAGGTTGCTGGATGATATCTTTATCCTTTGGGCTGTTTCTACTACAGTATGTACTGGATCAGAAAGGCCATTAATGTTTTAATGCCTTCCGCACTCCTATGGTGACCGCTGCACAATGTTTCTTTTGGTTGCTAGTATGCAGAATGATTAAAACTTCCTCTATTCATATGACAAGCTTTCTGTGCCAAGGTCAAGGATAAGTACCTTTAACACGCATAGTTCTTTACATTCCATAAAGCATAATGCATATTCAGGTCTCAGGGAAAACAAGGCTTTATTTTATTTGCATTCAGCAATACTATGAAGTAAAGATAATGCCTGCTACTGAGAAACAAAAATACATGCACATTTCTGGAAGTGCATGCTTTCATAAATTTGCACCGATACACCTTTCAGCTTTTCTGCACACCTATGTACCTAATATGTCAAAAGAGAGGTTCCGTTAACTATACCCGAGCTAAAAATAATAGAATGGATGTGTAAAGGCATTGCACTTGGAACAAGAGAATTTGTCTCTAGCTCTTAGAAACTCAATTTCAGAAGCCCAGTTGTTAATTCTGTTTATAATATAAAATCAGTAGATAGTTCACTGAAATGAATAGTAATTCTTGCTCTGAAATATCACGTCATATTCTATTTCACATTTTTACAAAAGCACTATTAAAAGTGTGACCTTTTACTGGAAAGTCAGAAACAAGCATTTGATTCTTCATCTTTATTTTTTCAACAAGTCAGAACAACATATTAAGCTGTCAGTAAATCATATGTCTTACAAATAACATTTTAGGTTCTTAATTGCACAAATAATATACCCTGCAGTTTTCAGATTAGTCTCTTACCAGGGAGTTCTGCCCTTTATGCATTTGTATAAAAAGCACTTACATTGCTGTTAGAGACATTTTTGAACATATCAAAGAACCTGGAAAAAATGTGGGTGGAATAAAGGAGTGGTTGTACAAACTAATGCCTTAGCACTGGTATGGGCCTTGTTGCATTTTATTTTATTGGGGTTAGGTTTGACACAAATACAGTAAATGTTAATTGTGTATTGTCCATAATGGTAACCATGTGAAATGTCAGTACCCGCTAGAGTGAATCCCAGAATATGGAGATTGAATGGCTGAATGATCAGACTTACATATATTAAGTTCATGATGCCATTTCTTGGAATATTCCCCTTTCTCTGATGCATGGCAATCTCAGAGTTGATATATATACATATAAGTTCAAGGGCTATGGGGGTGTTACCCCTCATTTGGGGATGCAGGGGGGGTTTGACCTCCTGCAAAAAGAAGTTTAAAGGAGAAGAGGGATTTTCAACATTCACTCTTCTCCTGTGTTTTGGTCATCTTTTTTTTAAATTAAATTATTGTGTTGTGATTAGTTGGATATTCTGAGGAAGTTTTGGATGAAAACGTACTGGTTGTAATCAGCGTTAGTGTTTTTTAAATCCATTAGTTTGCTGTGCATGGTGAATAAAGTTATTGGGCATAAATGGCTGTCCGAGCCATTTATCTGTGGATAAACAATCATCGTCCACACAATTTGATAGCTTGTTTCTTTATTACAGCTTTACTTAGAAAAGAAATATGCCTTTCCTTTTCTGAGACATGCAAATCTATAATAGATCTTTATTTTGTATTCATATGTCATGACTGCAGCACCATTTTAAGTCATTGATTGACTAAATATGGTTGAGCTCTTAATTATTTGCTTGCTTTGTAGGTGATGAGATGCACTGATAAATATTTATACTTCAGGTGTTTAAAATACATAATTTCTTAGCTAAATTTTACAGTAGCTTTACTTTAAAAAGAATCATCTTACCATTTTTAAATAATGTCAGTGTACAATCTAATGCTTGCTTATAGTATTCTTCAAAAAGGAACAACACTGAACCTAAAATCATCGATAAGAAATGGTCGAACCTTCCACACTCAAAAAAAAAAAAATAAGACTGTAAAACATCGTTTTGCAGGGGGCAAGCTCCCCTGCACCCCAACACCTACTGCTAATTAAATATACCAACTCCAAGATTGTAGTGCTGTGGGAAGGGCACATTCCCCAATCCCACCGTACTGCAGTCTCATAGTAAAAAAGGTAGTACTGCTCAATCAGCAGTTTTTTGATCACCTGTTCTGCCTTTTTCAGCCATTGACAAAAACACACACATTGATGCCCTTGAGAGTATAATCGCTACTCAAAAAGGAACAACAACAAACCTAAAATCATCAACCAGAATGACTGAACCTGCAATACTTGAAAAAAATAAAACTGTAAAGCTTCTTTTTTGCACAGAGGCAACCTGCCCTACATTCCAAGGCAAGAAACACAGCATCCATGGGACCAGACAGCATCCCAGGCTGCATACTACATGAACTCCAAAACAAATTAATCCCACACCTTAATACCATTTTTAACCACAACCTCACCTCAGGCTATGTGCCCACAGAATGGCACACAGCAACAGTTATACCACTCCACAAAGGAGGTGCCACCACTGACTCCGGAAATCACCGCCCCATCGTCTGCAAGGCCATGGAGTGCATCATCATGGAACTCATAAACAACGACATTGGGAACCTACAAACCCTTGACCCCACCCAGTTTGGGTTTGTAAAGGGAAGGTCTTGTCTCCTAAATCTGGTTGACTTTTTCGAAATGGTCACTAAAGCAATAGATGAGGGAAAGGTGGTTCACACAGCATACCTTGATCTCGCAAAGGCCTTCAATACCATTCCCCACTCAGGAATTATTGACAAATTCACCAACCTAAATATAAACCCCTATGTTACAAGATGGGTCATTAACTGGCTCATGGATAGAACCCATTCAGTGAGAATAGGAAATGCTAGATCTGACTCCAAACCTGTGACTAGTGGTGTACCACAGGGCTCAGTCCTGGGACCCCTCCTGTTTGGTATCTACTACTTGGAGGTACAAGCAAACACGGAGGGACAATGGCTAACAAAGTTCATATATTACTGCAAATTGGGTGCCATAATTGAAACCCCTACTGACGTAGATATCCTTCAAAAGGGTCTTATGGATGCAGATATGTGGTGCCAAAACCACGGTTTCAAGCTAAATGCCAAAAAGTGCATCATCATCCCCTTTGGGAAAAACCAAGTACCTATGAATTATAACATAGGTGGTAGCCCACTTACCACGGAGAGTGTGATAAGAGACCGAGGGACTCAGGTGGATAGTAACCTCTCCTTCGACAACCATATTGCTAAAGTGGTTAGAAAATCCTTCTACATGGCCCACCTTATCACAAAAGGGTTTGCATCCAGGAATAAGGATGCTATAGTCCCCCTCTACTCATCACTCATTAGACCCATTATTGAATATAATGCCCCGTTCGGGATGTACCTAACAAGACATCTGCAACAACTGGAGAGGCTTCAAAAGTACTTCACAAAGAGGATAACGGGCCTTAAACAGATTCCCTATGCCATGAGGCTAAAAAAACTCAGACTGCACTCGGTCATGTACTCCTTTTATAATGTAACTGCACTTTATCAGTTTCATATAGCAAAAGAAATGTTCTGTCTGCTGCTGTTCAAGTAGTTAATTGCACTGCATTACATCGTATCTGTTAGTTATAGGGCTGTTGTAGGTAGCTTGTGTGGTCTTGTTACACTTAGGCTCCAAACCAGCTAGTCTACATTAAGAAGGTGTTTTTCTGCACCCTTGTGACAGAAGTGCACTGATCTAACCTGCCTGAGTTGGGGATTGCTGGTCGAAGGGTTATTGAGTGCTCTTCTGATTGGTATATTAGCTTAAAATTGTTTCTTTTTGGTCATATTTAAGCCTCGCATTTGCATGATGCTGCTCTTCACACAGTGATGGTTAGCAGTGCCCTGTACAGACACAAAAGCCTAGAAGCTCCATTTTCCCTAAACAGTTGTCAGTGAAACCCTTCCAAGCTTTTCTGCTGCTCCAGAAGCAACTGTTGCCTTATTGGTCAACCATAGCCTAGACAAAGTGCAGGTCCCTCTTGTAGTCTTGACACTACCAGCACAGTCCTGTCAAATTAACCCATTCCCTCCCTAATAAAACAGTAAGAGTCTACTATCATGGATGGGTAGTTGCCTATCATCTCTCTGGCTAGCCTAATAGACATGGCATCCTGAGGCAGTGTAGCAATTGTCTCATTGCATGCTGACAACTTCCCGAAACAAATAAATACCGTATGTGACCGATGTAATTAGACTATGAAATTGGAGGCAAGACTTTCACATAAGGATAAACTGAATGCCAAACAGTTTGCCAGCACACACACACTTCCCACACTAAATAAAGACATGTGTGGGGATACTCACTAGTAACTTACCAAATGATCAGAGCCCTCCCAAACGGATAGCACTTACACACATAACAATGCAACGAACAACCGCAACACATAATAACATACACACCAGTGTCTCAACAAATGCGCCCATAAGGCATAACACCACAAAACCTAATGCACTGGTCATAGTTAACTCCATTTTGAGACACATGAATGTTTCCCATACCAGGCTGGATAAGGAGTGGGTTACAGTTAGCTGCCTGTCAGGTGCCAGGATCGACAAGTCACTCAAGTACTCAAGTCACTCAACCACAAGTACCGGTGACATACCTTACTAATACCACCAGGCGCTCCATAGACAGAACATATCTGCTCTCCACCCTTCTATACACCTCCTCTATTTTCACTAACCTTAGAAAATCTGACTTAAACAAATTAGAGACTTGTTATAATAAAATAGCCAAATTTTCTACAAACCATCCTTATAGATCTCAACACTGCTCTGTTCTTCATGAACTAAAATAGATTGAACTACCCAACCTGCTATCCTTGAACCAATTAACTATTGTCCACTCCATTACTCACCAACCAGAAAACTGACCAGCATTCAAAACCTTAGTTCAGTCATGCACTATCTCTAGAGCACTGAGATCCTCCAATAAACTATTACTAAAAGTAACAAAGGCGAACAATAATTTTAGGGATTCTCTGTTCTCCAACAAGATATCCAAAAGCAGGAATTCTATAACACAACCCATACTGAACACCACAAATGCTATCAAATTTAAGCTGCTCCTTAGGGATCACCTTATCAACAACCGGCGATGCCCCTGTGTACATCACTTCCTCTCCTGACATTCATAACCCACTCTTATCTTTCAAGTCATTACTACCCCCAGACTCATCTGTGCTTTCTTACCCAGTACCAACTACTTTTCTTTTGCTCCAGCCCCCTGTACTTCCTATACTCTTTACCCTCCATTTTTCCCCACATACATTTTACTAGAATACTATCAAAACACTTATGCCAGAGATGATTACTGTAAATAAGTAAATAAAATAATTTTAAAGTTTATGCTGAATGTTAATTTTTTTCTATAGATAGATTAATCGCTGTAAATACCCATAAGTTTTTTTCAAATGTATTAACTCTTTTATAATTGTGTTTTACTGTTCTGGAGCCTGATTTGTTATTTTTGTACTGATGTTTTATTTATGGTATTTTTATTTTGGGTTTTTTTTTCCTTAACTTATGTTTCTCAATAACCAGCTATGTATTAAATTTTTGTATTGGAAGCTTCCCTCCCTAGGCCTCCACTGAAAATGGACTCCTGGCCCAGTTGGACACTCCCGGTAAACACATGTTAAATAAATAAAATAAATAGTCCATGTGGGGGTGAAAGACTTAAGATGTACCTCACTGGACTATATGAACAGAGACATGACTGAGCTCTTAGATTATGCGTCAAATGCAGGTATAAGCCTAGCCTTAGGCAGCATTGTACCTTCTCCAAGGATGATGCCACAATACAAAGAAAAAATGATTGACTTTAACAATTGGCTTAGCTTCTGGTGTAAGTCCTGGGAGATCCAGTATCTTTCAGCCAGGGAGCACATGGTCGACAGGCCACTCTGTTTTGCCAGGGATGGTCTGTACCTTTCTCTTCTAGGCTTTCAGATACTGGCAAAGGTAGTAGCCATCCCTATTTTGCCTTTTTTAGGCAGTGTCAAACTAACCAACCTCTTCTCTAGACAAACTCAAGGTACTGCTGTTTAATGGTAGGAGTCTAAACAAGAAATTATACTCCCTGGAAGCCCTTCTCACTTTGGAACATGCTGATGTCTGTGCAGTCACCGATACATGGTTCAAAGGCACAGAAAGCACTACGGCCCTGCAGGGCTACAATGCCTTCCATACGTACAGACCACAAATTGAGCACGAAAGAACTAAAGAAGGAGGTGTATCCATCTTCAATAAGGATAAGTACATCCCGAGATTGGTCAAACATTATGTCTTAAGTGACTCCATGTCCAATTAACTATAGGTAAAACTCCCTAACACATCATAGCTAGCTATAGACCCCCACCATGAAACAGCAAGTGCATACCGCTTACCTGGACTTACTGGAGTCACTCGCCATTCAGCCCAACACCTTCCTCATGGGTAATTAACCTACCAATGACTGAGAAATATACATGACCACAAACATGCTGGCTCAGAGGTTCTTGGACTTTGTCAATGCAAATGCTGTGGAACAGATAATCAGCACACCCACAAGAGGCTGAAATGTCCTGGACATCGTACTCACTAACATGGGAGAGCACTGCACACCCCCCCCCCCCGTGTGATGTCCTCCTTGGTAATATCAGAACAAAAATCAGTCTTATTCAATGTAATTATAAGACCAAGACCAGATACCTCATCAAGATCAAAAACAGTAAAGAATTTTTCAAATATAAATTACCTCGTACTAAGCGATGGCATAAGAAGGTTCAAAGCTTCCTCAAGTGCAGATAACACAAACTCCTATGCAGAGGTTTGCACCAATGCCCTGTATAACCACTTAATCATTTTTATAGAATTGGCTGTACCTGATCAGATTAAGACCAGGTCTTGCCAAAAAAAGCAAGCCACCCCAGTGGAGCCATAGAATAAATAGCCTATACAACCATATAAAGAAATGAATGTCCATGAACAAGAGGGAACTGGCTCAGCAGAGAAAGAAATCCCTCTCTAGCTTAAACAAACTAATTAGAGATCTTATCAAGTCCTCCAAAGCTAATTGTGAAGCAAAAATAGCCTCCCTAGCTAAGGATAATCACAAGGCACTTTTTAACTACATCCAAAATCTAAAAGGGAATACCCAGCTATGCAATGAACTGGCTGTGGATGGCACCACCCATACACAACTGCCAACCTGCTAACTGACATATTTGAAGCAAACTTCAACCCCCTGTCCCCTTCAATCACCCCCCAAAGTATACCTGTCACCATTCCTCAGCCTATTATCTCAAGAGAGTAGGTCATCTCAGTGCTCTTCCAGGCGAAAAGCATGGCATCAATGGGACCAGACAACATCCCAGGTTGCCTTTTAAACAACTGACCTAGCAGACCCACTCAGATCCCCATTTAAACACAGCCTGCAAACTGTCTGTGTTCTGGTGGAATGGAGGACATCAACAGTACTTTAACCAACCCTGAGAATGATAGCCCCATAACCTTGACTAGCCTCATCTGCAAGACCATGCAAAGAATCATTATGGGCCTTATTAATGAGGACATAGGTAATCTCCAAACTCTGGACCCAACCCAGGTCGGATTCATTAAAGGTAGATCATGCCTGTTAAACATGGTTGACTTATTTGAGAAAGTCGCCAAAGCCTGGATAAGAGAGAGAGAGAGACAGTGCATACCACCTATCTTGACCTAGTCAAGGCATTTGGCACAATCTTCCACTCAGGTATTATACAGAAACTGTCCCATTTGGTAATTAACCTTTACATTATGAGATGGCTTGCCAACTGGCTCACTGGCAGGGCACATACTGTCAAAGTGGGTGACTTCACCTCTAGCAAAAGACCGGTCACCAATAGCATACTATAGGTTTCTGTGTCTGGCCCCTTACTGTTCAGAACTTATTTCTCAGAAGTCCAGACAAACTTGGACAGCCTGTGACTGACCACGTTTGCTGATGATTGCAAATTGAGAGCAATTATTGAGTCTGCCAACTATTATTGAGTTGTTAATATACTGCAGACAGGGTTAACACAGACAAATGATTGGTGCCAAAGCCATGGATTAAAGCTAAATGCAAAAAATTGCAGTCTCTGACCCAGCCCTGATGGAAATGCTACATGTCATAAATCAAACTGCAGGAGGGTCAGTCCAGGGATCTTAACCTAGCCTTTGACATGAACAAGTCATTCTGGAGAGATAGATACATCTGTCAGAGACTTCCACTTCTTTGGAACAAGCTTCTAATTCAGGTGAAACAGAGCCCCTCCCTGGCCCTCTTCAAATGCAACCTAGATCAATGGATGGGTGACTGTAAATTCACTTGTGGGATGGTGCCCATGTCCCTCCTGAACAGAGGAAGTTAGTATTAACTACTATAGAGAACTACCTCTGCGAACTTCACTCACCTAACCACCAACTGGGCCAACTCGGAATCGGGATAAATATGACTAGGCTTGTAAGGGCATTAGGCTCGTAACCTCCTATGAACCTATGAACCTATAAGGGAGGCAGCAGCAGCATGGAGGGGGAGACAAAAGCTATACAGAGTCTAGAGATGGAAAGTGAGAATTTGGAGAAAAATGTGTTAGATATGGAGCTTCAGAAAGTAAACAAAGATTCATGTGTGGAGGATGTTACAAATGAACAGCATTTAGCTGTCTTTATGGAAATGAAAGTGAGTCTACTGAAGTGGTACAAATAACAGAAATTGTGTCAGAAGAGCTTGCAGATGATGTTCTGTTAAAAACAATCAGTCAGGATGATCCAGGTGACAGTTCTGCTGCTTCATGGAGTGAGATGACAGATAACTTTTTTGGAAGTGCTGAGGATGGTAACGTGAAAAGGGAACCTGGTAATTTGGCAGCAGAGAATGCAGCAGTATCAAAAAGTAAAAAGGAAAGCAGCAACGAACTGAGAAGATGTCGGGTTTTGTGGCAGCAGATAATGCACTTTCTAAAATGTATACAACAGTGATACCAGACAAAAAAGGGGAGTAACAACAAACTGTAAGTAAAACTGTTTTTAAAAAGAAGAGATGACCAACTGTGAGAATAAAAACAAAACAACAAACTGTAATAGACAAACATTATGTATGGAACAACTTGGTAACTGCTCTGAATTTTAAAGTTCAAGAAATTTGGTCTTTTATGCATAATGGGACAGACTTTTTGTGACTTAAAATTTGAAACTGATGGACTGATGATGACATTTCTGGTACCGTGTAACAAAAAGAAGAACATTTATCAGTGTAACAATTATTCATTTTCTGGCAGTAAAAAAATGTTATTTTGCAGTTTAGAAATGATGACCTGGAAGAAGACAACGTTAAAAAAATGTATGCAGTGCCTGTTTGAAACTCTTAATGATACTGTGAAACTAAGAGATGAGAGAAACTTAAGGAATGGAGTGTGGAGGTTGGAAGCTATTTTGGAATGAGAAAAAATGGTAAAAAACTTGCCAAGTGTTATTTATGTGGCTGGTTACAGAGGGGCATTAAGATACACTGGCTAGCCTTAATCATGTTTCTTTTGTTGGGACTTTTCTCATTTATTTAATGATTATGAAAAGGTACAATGTAAACAGTATGGGGGAAAGGACATACAACGAGAAGGTGTGTGCCTGAATGCAGATTGTGTAAAAAAGATACTTTTGGATGGATTGTCAAGAGCAAAAAGTAAGTAATGAAAAAGATGGGAAAGGGAAAAAAATCATACAAGAAGGAGGACAACAAGAGGCTAGAGGGGAGGGTGAACCATGTGAAGAAGAAACTGTAGAATAAAAAAATATGAAGGGGAAATAATGAGGAGAGAAAATGCATGCAGGAAGAGAGGTCAGGAGAAGGGATTGATTATTTGTACACAAACCCAGGAAAAATATTGAATTGGGGAAAGAGTGAAAATAAGAAAACGAAAATATGAAAATATTTCCCCCAAACTTAAAAAACATGCTAAAACAATTCTGGGGTGGAAATATAGTATGGAACTTAGGAAGTAAACTTTGTTCTGGAATAGCTGTGTTATGTAAAAAAAAATAAAAAAATACTAGACGTAACGTTGGTAAGAATGGGAAGGTTAACTGTTATAAATGTGAGGTGGAGAGAAGATATTTATAGAATTAGAGCATTATATGCAAATATAACTAGCAAAGAAAGAGAAAATATGTTTCATCAAATATTAGACTATGCGATGGTTAACATGAAAATCATAATGGCAATGGACTCTGTGATTTAATGGGAAAATGGAAAAAGACAGAAAAAGATGTAAAAATAGAGAAAGTGATAAAGTGTGGTAAATTAGCTGTGGGAAACATTATTCAATGGACTTATAGAAGGGGCACTTGAATCTGAAATTCATTATTTCTATTATTGCAAGACGTGGGGGTAGCAGATGGTAATACAATTGTGACAGGTTTTTCAGACAATTTAGCAATATGGATAGAGGTAATGGAAGGAAGGGAGTATATTAAAATAGGAAAGGAAATAAAAAGTATAAATGAGAAATTCTTTGATGAACTGGAGAGTGGGAAGCACTGCAGTTATGAAAGGATCACATAACCATGAAATCCTTCCATAAAAAAGGTCTAAATGGAGGGTTGAATTTAAAAGGAAGTATAAAAAGTGTTTTTTAATGGCAAGTAAGGAAGAAAAAGTTTAGTATGGGAAAATGTATAGAAATGTATTTGAGAAATCAGAGAATAATATATGAGAGTATTATAATAGGGAAAATATTAAAAAAAATAAGGCATTACTATTTCAGCAGAGGTATTATTTACAGTGGAGAAGGGAGGCGATATCTACATCTATGGGTAAAACATTAAAGGAGGAAACAAGTAGACTAAGGAAAATGAAAAAAATGTAAAGGAGAGGTAAAAAGAACTTGAGAGGAAATCATGAGTATTGTAGTACACCATGTAGATAATATATATATGAGCAACATGTAGGAAAATAAGAGAGAATGGAACGTTTCAAAAATCCAGAATGAGATAAGGAAAAATAAATTACTATTAGTAAACTGGATGAAGTAATTAAGAAAGTAAATGTTGATCCAGTATCAGGCCCTTATGTTATAGGGTATGGAATGTACAAGAAAGTAACGGACTGGCAAAGAGAGTATTTTGTAAATGTACTGAATGAATAGTTGAAGGAAGAGTTTGTTTATGAAGAGTTATATAGTGGGATATTAACATTTATATTGAAGAAAGATGAGAAAAATGAAATAAAAAACTGGAGATCCATCACAGTATATAACACAAAATAATTTTTGTATGAGAATAATACACAGACACATTGAAGGAAGGATGATGGATGTTATGAAAGAAAATATATACAGTGTGAAAGGGAAGGGATGTCAAGAACTGTTATTGGTTGTGAGGGAAATTGTGGATGGTATTATAAGTAAAAGGGGAATATGAAACTTATGGTAGGTGATATCAGACAGGCATTTGATACAGTAGGGCATGATGCTTTGTGGGTCGATATGGAGAAGTATAGAAGAGGTAATGCAATTAGGAGAGTGTGTATGTCAGCATATCAAAATAATATAGTGAGAGTGTTAGTGAATCAGTGACTAAGTTAAGGAATATGCATGAAGTATGGAATTAAAGAAGGATGGCCCATGAGTGAAATATTGTTTTCTTTGGTGATGAAATGCAATAGTGAGTGAAGTAGTTCATAAAATGAAAGATGCCAGATATGTGATACAAAAAGAGGTGGTGATTCCAATGGTTTTAATGTACACAAATGATATAGCTGTAGTCAACAAGAATAACATATGGATGAGGGAAGTGTCAGTTTGTCTGAATGGATGCCTAAAGCAAATGGAAATGACCTTGAATAAAGATAAAAGTAAGGGTTTGGGTGATGTGGAGAAAATCGGGGGAGGTGTATTTTTCAATAAAGAAAGTGCCTTTGCTATGGATAAAATTTGAAAAAAAATGATGTAGTTATGACAAAATTGGAGAGTTTGATAAAAAAATGAAAGAAATACGTCTTCTGTGGAGGACATATTGATTAGCATTCAGGAAAAAGGTTTATCTGGTGAATTCTGTCTTAATGGAATAAGTAGCATATATGTCAAATGTTTATATGATCCCAGAAAAATATAAAAAGGAAATTGTTCAATTGTTTTCTTTCATATGGGATTCAGTATTAAATGCAGTGAAAAGAGGTGTGTTGCACATAACTGAAGATGAAGAGGGATTGGGGTTACTAAATCCAGTTGTTTATTCTGCTTCTTTAAACTTGTGTAGAGTATTAAAGTGGAAGAAAATGAGACATCAGTAGTGAGATTGTTTAACTTTACATACACAAAGTTCTGGGAGGTTACGCGAATATGATAAAGAAAAAAGAATATAATAAAGAAATTAAAAATCATCAAAAAATACTAACGTGGAAAATAAAAATCAATGTTATAGAGAAAGATAGATGCATAATGGTATAATAATGTTGTGTCTTTCGGCTTTTCCCGGTTAGGGGTCGCCAGAGCGGAACTCCGGTCCGCTAATGATTGGCAGTAGATTTTTACGTGCCGAGTTGCCGGCCCTGATACACAACCTTCAACTAAGGTACGCCCATTCACACATGTCTCCACACAGAAGATGCTCTAGCTGAGAATCGAACAGGACAACTTCTTACTGTGAGGCAACAACGCTACCGCAGCACCACCACCGCTGATTAATGTGATGAAACAATATTATTATGTAAAGCCATGGGAAATTTACCAGAAGAAGTGATTAAAGCCATTAAAGTAAGGAAAATTGATGTACCAAGATAGCAGAGTGCTAGGATTTCCTATAGAGGCAGGCAATAAATAAGTTAACCAGTAAAGATGAATATGCCATATAAAAAGAAACCTAAAAGAGTGTGTGTATTTTGTGGAAGAAGAAGAGACAACAGGGCATGTTTTTTGAAATGTACAAGAGTGGTGAAACTAACTGTGTAAAAAATTCTGAGAATATTAATGACACAATATAGATAAAGCATGATTATGTATAGATATTATAAAATCAAGAAGAAAGAATATGTGAGAAGAGTAGATCATTTATTTAATGCAATATAAGTTTATTTGGAATAAAAGAATGAATGACATGGGAAATGGATTTTGGCAGATATGTCGCAAAAAAATTAGATTATGGTTGTAGAAAAAGGAGTGGGGTCAATTTTGGAAGAAAAACAATGAGGATGTTATAAAAAAGAATGAATAGTAAAGAAAAAAACAGAAATGTGGATACATGAAAATAATGTTTTTTATGTTGTGTTAATAGGTTGTTCGATATGTGCCATGTGATCTATTACATCCACCTGAGCTACCACAAACTCAAGCAGATGGGACCTTGGCTTAATGTCTCGTCCAAAGCACAGCACACTAAGGAGTGCAACACCCTCTAATGCTATACTGCAATGCCAGCAATCCAGTTACCTATAGTGAGAATCGAACCCACAGCCTTTTTGTCCTCCAGTACCAAATCTGAGGATGTGATTGATTACGCTACTGACATTACTGTTTTGTATGTAATAGAGCTACTAAGCTCATTCCTGTGTCCGATTTTTTAAAAGATATTATTAATACCAGTACTACAGCTAGAGTGGGGCAAAGGAGGCAGTTGCTCAGATATCCAGGTGCTAGTTGTTAGGAGGTGTGATCAGCACTGCAGAAGAGTTGCCAGTCAGGCTCAAGTGAAGCAGTATCAGTCCTTTAAGCAGCTATAGCTGATATAGCAGCTGCTTAATGTGTTTGTTTATTTGCAGTGCAAGTGTGTGTTAATAACTGTCACAAGGAGCTGATATACGTTGAGAACAAACAAAAAATCCATAGCTGGGAGTGCCACAGAAACTTTTTATTGTGGTAATTAAGCTCTTTCTTCCAAAATCACTTATTGTTGTTATTAATTACATATAATCCATCACATTTTCTCCCAAAATCACCAGTTGTGGGCAGAAGGGGGTGGGGGTGGGGGGGTTAGAAGGGTTAGAGAAAAAAAAAAGTTGACCAAAACCAAGAACAGTTGGGAGATATGCTTCTCACAGATAAAATTATATATACATAATTAGATTTTATATTTATTAGTCAAATCTATATTTAACATGTTCCACAGTCTTCAAAGATTTAGTGTTCTAAGGCACTCAAGGATGTAGGAAGTAAACCCAGGGTCTCAAAAAGAAAATAATACATTGCATCATGTTTACAGCCAGATAACAAAGTGTTGTTTCTTGCTGTATTATTTTATATGTTTAGTAATTATTTTATAGAATTCTGATCTTTCAGTTACACTGATTAACTAGTACAGATAATATAGCTTTCTTCTGAGTATCTGTGATGCTTATATGAATATATGACCCAATTAAATTGGCAAGTAAGCCTCAATGAAAAATGCATTTTGAACTGGATCAGGAAAAAATCCAGTACTGTCATTTAGCTGAAGAGAGCTATAGTTTATGAGAAACTCCATCCATTCTATTTCTGAGATATATTAATACTTATTTTGTTACTTTTGTTAACTAGTTTATGCTTTTCATATTTTGAATTGTTTTACATTACAGTTAATACTGTCCATCCTTTTTTATTTTTTCTATAACTTTAACTGTATGCATAAAAATGGTTAGAAATAAAATAAAATGATCAGTAGGCATTTTATCTGTTTTACACACAAAAAGACTGAAATAGTAATGACTTTCACATGTAAGTACTTCCTCACACTGAAGACACAAAAATTAGGCTTTTTATGTATGTTGGTTTAAAGGTCTAGATTTTAACAAAGGTTTAATACCTAACACATCATTAAATTTTAGAGAAACTTTTGTATTTAAAATAACTTACCCATGATGATCTTTGAGCTTCAATTTATTATTAAAAATAATTTCTTGCAATGGATGGAAACATCAAATCAGTAACCAAACATGGAAACATTAAAATCTCTGCATTTCACAGCAAGTTTATTTAAACTGCAGTCTGTTCTTTTTTTTCTCATTAACAGTATATAGGTGCTGATATAAATATGTCTGTATTTTCTCACATTTTTCACACACAGGAATTTCCAAGTGATGCACTCCCAGTACAAACAAATCTTAGAATTACAGACTTTTACCTGTTAATAAAGGGATCATAAAATATATACATTTCAAAATATAAACAAATGATGAGCAGTCTCCAGAGATATACACTCTTCTTATGAACCAGCACACTGATAATGCTTCTTTTCCAGAACAGGCTTAATATTTCTATATTTTTATATATATATGCATGTAACGGTATCATCTATTGCATCCATGAAGCCTCCATCTTGCCACTCAAACAGGTTTAGCACTGCTTCTCATTTCACTGACACTTGATTAGTCAACACCTAAACTCTAATCTTTGTAAAGTCACTCAAAACAGTAAGACTCCGAAGATTACAAAACATAAAAACATTTTTTTTGCAGGTGGGCAAGCCATCTTGCACCCCCCTCCCCCTATGTATGGAGTAAGCCTCACTTTCAGAACTATACATTAACTCTAAGATGGCATAAACTCTAACACTCATCTTACTCCCCTCTAAGTTTGTTTGTCTTTCGGCTTTTCCCGGTAAGGGATTGCCACAGCGGAACTCCGGTCCGCTAATGATTGGCAGTAGATTTTTACGAAATGCCAAGGTGCCAGCTCGATGCTCAACCTTCAACGAAGGCATGCCCATTTACGCACGCATGTCTTTTGAACGCTACCCAACCATGGGGAGGACATGCAGACTCCACACAGAAGGCACTCCCAAGCCAAGAATCGAACGGGAGAACCTCTTGCTGTGAAGTAAAATTACTCCCCTCTAAGTGCCATTCTAAAATGCTGATGGCATTCCAGTGAAACAACACTGACAATTTCTCCACTTGCACGTCATTTATTAACAGCAATATTCCTAATAGCATGCATGCTGCTAGAAGAAAAATAACTTACAGGTGAACTGTACACAACAATTATGGCCACTGTTACTCTGAGCTGTACTAGGATCATGGAAACAGGGGAATATTTCCTGTTCCTTTGCCCTGTCACTTCATTTACAGCATTATCAGGCTAATTATTGGCATGTTCTCCTTTTAAAGAATATCTTTAAATGCAGCTCTGTTGACTGTAAAAGCACGTTCAGTGATACTCATCACAGAAAAATGCATAATGCACTAAAGAACTAAAAAGGAAACTAAGTCCCTCATGTCATTCCAGAGCATTTCAAACCATTTTTACGCAGTCTTCTCAGGATGCTGAAAACCCTTTGTTACGCCAAATAAGCAAGATATTTGTGAATGAATTATTAACTGTATGCCTGGGTGCTCTGAAGTAAAATTACAACTGAACTGGTGAAGTACATTAAGCAATAAAATCACCTTTTAAATATAAGGTCATAATTGATTCCCTACACTTATAACTAAATATTTCTCATCACCATGTTATCTGTTTCTGGCAGGTAAAAAATCAAAAATGATTATGCACAAACTTCATGGTACGTTATCCTAACATATACAAATATCCTTTTACTGTGAAAAAAACAGCTACTAGATCTGAAAAATGCCAGCTTAGCTGTCAGCATTTTCCATGAAGAAGTTGAAATACAGTTTGTTTTGTGTTGAACCATTAATAATAAGGAAAGGTGTTATGACATAATTCTGAGGTAGGACAGTACACTGTGTAACTAACACTACACATCTTAAATCTTAGATGAAGAGGGGCAACAACTCCCTTTATGAGTGGAATTAATTATCGAACTTTCTATTTGTCTGTCTGGGTGCATGTCTGTAATCTATCTATTGATCTGTCAGAGGCAAAGCTAGAGTAGAGCAAATGGGGCAGATGCCCCAGGGCAAAGTTTTAGGGAGAACAATTGGCAGATACTGATCGGTCTTTACTGCATTACCAGCATTCAGAAATGAATACTGGCATTGCATTTGCAGTCAGAACTAAAGCAATTTAAAGCTCCATGGTGGCATACACTGTAGCAGCTAAGCAATTTGCTAAAGTTTAAAAGGAAGGAAGAGCTTTTTTTGTCATAGTCTGAGGAGAGGAGTTTTTTTTAAGGGGAGAACCAGATCAGGATAAGGCATCTCTGATCTGGGTGTACAGTGGTGCTGGGATTAGCACTACTAACAAAGCAGGAGACTCTAGTTCAAATCTCAGCTGGGAAGCTTTCTGTGTGCAGTCTATATGTTCTTCTTGTGTTCCTATGGGATTTCTCCTGCTTTTCTTCCACTTCCCAAAGACATGCTAAATATAAATTTTCCCCAGGTGTGTGTGTGTGTGTGTGTGTGTGTGTGTGTGTGTGTGTGTGTGTGTGTGTTTGTGTGTGCACACGCATATGTGTCTTTGTGTTTGTCAGAGTGTACGTGTGCATGTAATAATAATAAAAAAAAGGTCTAGCAATCTACTTTTCCCTACTTGCCTGGTAAACTTGGTGAATGGCGGAAGCTGTTCACGGGGTCATTACAATAGTTGAATATGACTTAAAAACATGGATGGATCGATCTGTCTGCCTGTCTACCAGTCCTATCTGTCAGTTTCTTTGTCTAAATTTATATATCAGTCTAATCTAACTGCCCATCACTCTGTCTGCTTGTCTGTCTGTGTATGTATTTGTTTAGCTGTCTAGCTATCTACCTACTTCTAACTAAATTAAAGAAGGTCCCAATCTTCAGTGCACAGTAAGGGAAAAAATGCCATTGACATTATTAAACAACAGTAACTCTGCTGTCATACCTACATTGCTTGCTGTTATGGAGCCACAAGTCAGTTCTAGTGTTCTCCAAAATCACATCTTGCAGTGGTTCAGTAAGTTGTTTAGCATATAAATGAATGTCTTTGTAACAAAGCTAATCTGCCCAGAATTAACTGATCAAAACAGCATATGGGCAAATCAGTTCAGGGGACTTACTTTAAATAACAGAAAGTTATTTTTGCAGGAAGGACAAGCAATTCTGGACCAAATGTCCACTCAGTATTTGCAGAAGGTTCTGGCAGGTCATTAGAAACATATGTAACAATAAAATATTTCCAAAACATACCACCAAACCACAGGCCATAATAGTAATAAATAAAAAAATAATAATCAGCTGAAATACAGCATAACTTCCCATCATCCTACTTCATAAAAATATTTAACAACATTCCTCCATGCACCCCACAAACCTCCATAGTTAAACACATTTCCTAATCCCCCTACAACTTTATAACCTTTTCCAAAAAAGACATTCAGCAACTGTAAAATAGAAATGACTCCCATTACAACCCAGATTTCCACATATTTTACCACAAATCGATACAAATATGCAGCATCATTCTAAGCCACCCTTTGAAGCATATATTCAGTCATACCCTCACTACCAAATCCATCCCACTCAATGATTAATACTGCCCATCCCAAAAAATGCACTCCCACCACAATCACTTACTACCAGCTAGTTGTCAACCACAGTCCTATATTGAAAATTCCATTAAAGTTTATTTACAGGAAAATAATAGAATATATTCAAAAGTATTGACATACTCAATGACAGAATGGATTCCATCCCACTTGCAGTACAGTAGCAGGACTATATACTTTAATCAAATATATAACAATATAAAAAATGGACTACTCACAGACTCTTAAACATGCCTTTGAAACTGTGGACAACCATCTTTTACTTCAATAGCTAGGCAAAATTGGCTTCAATATTTCAATAGCAGGACCACTGTAGTATATTTTAACATTGCTACTTCAGAGAAAAGGTACACAATAAAAGCAGATTCACACAGGACCCCTACTATTATGTCTATTTTTCAATAGTCTTCCTTTATGATTTCAGCTGGGGTTAGCATAATGGTTAAGTGTTTACCTTACAGACACAAGGTACAGGGCTTGATTCTCACCATTGGGAGGCATGGTTAGGCTAAAAACGTCCCCCTGGAGTCATTAGCCTAGTACTTACATATGAAATGCACGTAGTTCACAGATGATATTGAGTTTAGAGGACATACTTCACTGAATACATCAAATAAACAGTTACAAGTGGATTTTGCCCAGATGTAGATATGTGTGATAGATATCCACAACTGAACTGAACAGGTCTCTGGGGGATTATGTTAGATAATAATTTATCATGTGACAAACATGTCAGACAACAAGCTGACAAAGTTCTAAAGCAAATAAAAATACCCTTTAAAATCTCCTACCTACTTACTACTGAATCAGGCTCATCAATAGCTAGGAATGTCCTCATTCCATCTCTTGAGTGTGATCGACCCCTAATCTGTCCCATAAAATTCCCAACAAAATGTCACCGCCCTTAAAACAGTAGAGAACAAGCTATTCAAATTCATTCATTTATCATACTGGAGGTAATAACCCTGTGATAACACACAGAAAACTGAGTAGTTACCAGTTGAGGCAAGAGCACATTCTTTACTAAAAACTCTAACCTTCAAGCTATTAAATGAAAACTATTGTCCAGCATTAAAAAATTTAAAACTATAGCATTAGTCTGAAGGCCCTAGATAATCAAGAAAGTGAAGATGTCCTATGGATATAAACACCGCCATGTACGATGACGCAAAACAAAAAGCCTTCTACAAAACTGTCCCCATAGCACAAAATAGTTTACCAGGCAAAATACAAAAAGCTAGCAAACTCTTCTTTCTAAAGCTTTTGAATGCACACTTCACTAGCAAATATAAGTGAAAACGTTACAGGGAACCAAGCTGCAATATGACACTGGTGCCTAGGATATCCTACATAAAATCAAACTACACTCTGCAATGTGCAGCCATTACAATACATAAGGACAGCTATGCTGCCTTTGCAAATATATAAATAAAAAGTGCCACAATCCTTGGATACAATGCAGTCATTTATAAAATTAACTTTTATATGAAACACTATAATAGTTACTAAACTGTATTAGTGTTTGCATCCTTGTAGACAATACAGTGATTAGTGTAAATAACATTCACATAAAAGTACAACTATAGTAGTTATTGAACTGTAAATGAAAACTAAATAAAAATGTTAATTTTAAATATAGCTCAGAAAACAATCTGTTTGTAAATGTCGCATTGAAAAGTTGATACTACCTCCTGGCTTGGATCACTGCCAGGAAGAAAAAGATCTTTGGACCGGTTCACTTTCCCACTAAACAAAGTAAAACAAATAAGTAAATATTACAAGTCCAAGATTATCAGCCATGGGGAAGTGGCAAACCTGCGTTTCCCTTTTTTTCTGAAGTTGTGCAATGTCATAAGTGTAATATATAAGTATTGAAAGGAATATAACCATCCACTGTAACACAAGCAAAGATAATTTGGTGGCATTTAAGTGACCGTGACTAATAAGACCATATGTTGTTTTGTTCAGTTATTTTCAAAAAATTAGGTTAATTAAAAATATGTTCAGTGGCATGGCATTTTCCCTGTCTGTCACACATGTGATAAATGGTAATGGCACTCATGTGGCAGAAGAACATGTCTCTCATCATAGGTACATTACTCTCTGATAGTAATCCACAGTAGTGTCTTTCAGAAGGAGCATAAGATGTGACCGGTAGCTATGTAATTACATGATGATTGAATGTAATCTTTCAGTATCATTCAAACATTTGGTAATACTGCTGATGAGATAGCAGACTGTATCAGTAATTACATTATTACTTCCTGTCAGTAACATCGAACGCTCTGACAACATTCTGTTTTATGCCACTAACACTTGCATAGCAGCTTTACTGCTCCCTGGCAGTAGCATGTAATGCTGTAACAATTTACTGATAAATGTTATAACATCTAAAAATAGCAATACCACTGCACTGCAATAAAGCAGATGTTCAGCTTTGCACACTGTTTTAGGATTTGTGATAATTATGTTATATCATAAATATTATGCAAACGTTCATGCACAGTTTTATATAATCATTAATGGCTGTGTTAACTATGCATTCCTTAGTTGATGTAATGCAGTACAGTACGTGGAATATGAAAAAGATATAACATAATAACCTAACTATATCAGAATGGAAACATGCTCAAAAGTTATGAACAGAATGTTCAGTTTAAACTAGGCACAGGTACAGAGAGCAGTTTGCACCTTAATAACATAATTAGGATACTAAATTAGCCACTGGAAGTTAAAGAGAGAGAGAGCAGTGTGCACCTTAATAACATAATTAGGGTACTAAATTAGCCACTGGAAGTTAAAGAGAGGGAGAGCAGTGTGCACCTTAATAACATAATTAGGGTACTAAATTAGCCACTGGAAGTTAAAGAGGGCAGTGTGCACCTTAATAACATAACTAGGGTACTAAATTAGCCACTGGGAGATAAAGAGAGGGAGAGCAGTGTGCACCTTAATAACATAATTAGGGCACTAAATAGGTCACTGGAAGTTAAAGAGGGCAGTGTGCAGCTTAATAACATAATTAGGGTACTAAATTAGCCACTGGAAGTTAAAGAGGGCAGTGTGCACCTTAATAACATCATTAGGGTACTAAATTAGCCACTGGAAGTTAAAGAGAGCAGTGTGCACCCTAATAACATAATTAAGGTACTAAATTAGCCACTGGAAGTTAAAGAGAGAGAGAGCAGTGTGCACCTTAATAACATAATTAGGGTACTAAATTATCCACTGGAAGTTAAAAGAGAGAGAACAGTGTGGAACTTAACAACATAATTAGGGTACAAAATTAGCCACTGGAAGTTAAAGAGAGAGAGAGAGCAGTGTGCACCTTAATAACATAATTAGGGTACTAAATTAGCCACTGGAAGTTAAAGAGAGAGAGAGCAAATAATTAGAGTAATAAATTAGCCACTGGAAGTTAAAGAGAGAGAGAGAGCAGTGTGCACCTTAATAACATAATTAGGGTACTAAATTAGCCACTGGAAGTTAAAGAAAGGGAGAGCAGTGTGCACCTTAATAACATAATTAGGGTACTAAATTAGCCACTGGAAGTTAAAGAGGGCAGTGTGCACCTTAATAACATAATTAGGGTACTAAATTAGCCACTGGAAGTTAAAGAGAGGGAGAGCAGTGTGCACCTTAATAACATAATTAGGGCACTAAATTAGCCACTGGAAGTTAAAGAGGGCAGTGTGCACCTTAATAACATAATTAGGGTACTAAATTAGCCACTGGAAGTTAAAGAGGGCAGTGTGCACCTTAATAACATAATTAGGGTACTAAATTAGCCACTGGAAGTTAAAGAGAGGGAGAGCAGTGTGCACCTTAATAACATAATTAGGGTACTAAATTAGCCACTGGAAGTTAAAGAGAGCAGTGTGCACCTTAATAACATAATTAAGGTACTAAATTAACCACTGGAAGTTAAAGAGAGCAGTGTGCACCTTAATAACATAATTAGAGTACTAAATTAGCCACTGGAAGTTAAAGAGAGAGAGCAGTATGTACCTTAATAACATAATTAGGGTAATAAATTAGCCACTGGAAGTTAAGAGAGAGAGAGAGCAGTGTGCAACTTAACAACATAATTAGGGTACAAAATTAGCCACTGGAAGTTAAAGAGAGCAGTGTGCAACTTAATAACATAATTAGGATACTAAATTAGCCACTGGAAGTTAAAGAGAGCAGTGTTCACCTTAATAATATAATTAGGGTACTAAATTAGCCACTGGAAGTTAAAGAAAGGGAGAGCAGTGTGCACCTTAATAACACAATTAGGGTACTAAATTAGCCACTGGAAGTTAAAGAGTGCAGTGTGCACCTTAATAACATAATTAGGGTACTAAATTAGCCACTGGGAGTTAAAGAGAGGGAGAGCAGTGTGCACCTTAATAACATAATTAGGGTACTAAATTAGCAATGGAAGTTAAAGAGGGCAGTGTTCACCTTAATAACATAATTAGGGTACTAAATTAGCCACTGGAAGTTAAAGAGGGCAGTGTGCACCTTAATAACATAATTAGGGTACTAAATTAGCCACTGGAAGTTAAAGAGAGGGAGAGCAGTGTGCACCTTAATAACATAATTAGGGTACAAAATTAGCCACTGGAAGTTAAAGAGAGCAGTGTGCACCTTAATAACATAATTAAGGTACTAAATTAACCACTGGAAGTTAAAGAGAGCAGTGTGCACCTTAATAACATAATTAGAGTACTAAATTAGCCACTGGAAGTTAAAGAGAGAGAGAGCAGTGTGTACCTTAATAACATAATTAGGGTACTAAATTAGCCACTGGAAGTTAAAGAGAGAGAGAGCCGTGTGCACCTTAATAACATAATTAGGGTACTAAATTAGCCACTGGAAGTTAAGAGAGAGAGAGCAGTGTGCAACTTAACAGCATAATTAGGGTACAAAATTAGCCACTGGAAGTTAAAGAGAGCAGTGTGCACCTTAATAACATAATTAGGGTACTAAATTAGCCACTGGAAGTTAAAGAGAGCAGTGTGCACCTTAATAACATAATTAAGGTACTAAATTAGCCACTGTAAGTTAAAGAGAGCAGTGTGCACCTTAATAACATAATTAAGATACTAAATTAGCCACTGGAAGTTAAAGAGAGCAGTGTGCACATTAATAACATAATTAGAGTACTAAATTAGCCACTAGAAGTTAAAGAGAGAGAGAGAGCAATGTACACCTTAATAACATAATTAGGGTACTAAATTAGCCACTGGAAGTTAAAGAGAGAGAGAGCCGTGTGCACCTTAATAACATAATTAGGGTACTAAATTAGCCACTGGAAGTTAAAGAAAGGGAGAGCAGTGTGCACCTTAATAACATAATTAGGGTACTAAATTATCCACTGGAAGTTAAAGAGGGCAGTGTGCACCTTAATAACATAATTAGGGTACAAAATTAGCCACTGGAAGTTTAAGAGAGGGAGAGCAGTGTGCACCTTAATAACATAATTAAGGCACTAAATTAGCCACTGGAAGTTAGAGAGGGCAGTGTGCACCTTAATAACATAATTAGGGTACTAAATTAGCCACTGGAAGTTAAAGAGGGCAGTGTGCACCTTAATAACATAATTAGGGTACTAAATTATCCACTGAAAGTTAAAGAGAACAGTGTGCACCTTAATAACATAATTATGGTACTAAATTAGCCACTGGAAGTTAAAGAGGGCAGTGTGCACCTTAATAACATAATTAGGGTACTAAAGTAGCCACTGGAAGTTAAAGAGAGCAGTGTGCACCTTAATAACATAATTAGGGTACTAAATTAGCCACTGGAAGTTAAAGAGAGCAGTGTGCACCTTAATAACATAATTGAAGTACTAAATTAGCCACTGGAAGTTAAAGAAAGAGAGAGCAGTGTACACCTTAATAACATAATTAGGGTACTAAATTAGCCACTGGAAGTTAAGAGAGAGAGAGCAGTGTGCAACTTAACAACATAATTAGGGTACTAAATTAGCCACTGGACGTTAAAGAGAGCAGTGTGCACCTTAATAACATAATTAGGGTACTAAATTAGTCACTGGAAGTTAAAGAAAGCAGTGTGCACCTTAATAACATAATTAGAGTACTAAATTAGCCACTGGAAGTTAAAGAGAGAGAGAGAGCAATGTGCACCTTAATAACATAATTAGGGCACTAAATTAGCCACTGGAAGTTAAAGAGGGCAGTGTGCACCTTAATAACATAATTAGGGTACTAAATTAGCCACTGGAAGTTAAAGAGGGCAGTGTGCACCTTAATAACATAATTAGGGTACTAAATTAGCCACTGGAAGTTAAAGAGAGGGAGAGCAGTGTGCACCTTAATAACATAATTAGGGTACTAAATTAGCCACTGGAAGTTAAAGAGAGCAGTGTGCACCTTAATAACATAATTAAGGTACTAAATTAACCACTGGAAGTTAAAGAGAGCAGTGTGCACCTTAATAACATAATTAGAGTACTAAATTAGCCACTGGAAGTTAAAGAGAGAGAGCAGTGTGTACCTTAATAACATAATTAGGGTAATAAATTAGCCACTGGAAGTTAAGAGAGAGAGAGAGCAGTGTGCAACTTAACAACATAATTAGGGTACAAAATTAGCCACTGGAAGTTAAAGAGAGCAGTGTGCAACTTAATAACATAATTAGGATACTAAATTAGCCACTGGAAGTTAAAGAGAGCAGTGTGGACCTTAATAACATAATTAAGGTACTAAATTAGCCACTGGAAGTTAAAGAGAAAGAGAGCAGTGTTCACCTTAATAACATAATTAGGGTACTAAATTAGCCACTGGAAGTTAAAGAAAGGGAGAGCAGTGTGCACCTTAATAACATAATTAGGGTACTAAATTAGCCACTGGAAGTTAAAGAGGGCAGTGTGCACCTTAATAACATAATTAGGGTACTAAATTAGCCACTGGGAGTTAAAGAGAGGGAGAGCAGTGTGCACCTTAATAACATAATTAGGGTACTAAATTAGCAATGGAAGTTAAAGAGGGCAGTGTTTACCTTAATAACATAATTAGGGTACTAAATTAGCCACTGGAAGTTAAAGAGGGCAGTGTGCACCTTAATAACATAATTAGGGTACTAAATTAGCCACTGGAAGTTAAAGAGAGGGAGAGCAGTGTGCACCTTAATAACATAATTAGGGTACAAAATTAGCCACTGGAAGTTAAAGAGAGCAGTGTGCACCTTAATGACATAATTAAGGTACTAAATTAACCACTGGAAGTTAAAGAGAGCAGTGTGCACCTTAATAACATAATTAGAGTACTAAATTAGCCACTGGAAGTTAAAGAGAGAGAGCAGTGTGTACCTTAATAACATAATTAGGGTACTAAATTAGCCACTGGAAGTTAAAGAGAGAGAGCCGTGTGCACCTTAATAACATAATTAGGGTACTAAATTAGCCACTGGAAGTTAAGAGAGAGAGCAGTGTGCAACTTAACAGCATAATTAGGGTACAAAATTAGCCACTGGAAGTTAAAGAGAGCAGTGTGCACCTTAATAACATAATTAGGGTACTAAATTAGCCACTGGAAGTTAAAGGGAGCAGTGTGCACCTTAATAACATAATTAAGGTACTAAATTAGCCACTGGAAGTTAAAGAGAGCAGTGTGCACCTTAATAACATAATTAAGATACTAAATTAGCCACTGGAAGTTAAAGAGAGCAGTGTGCACATTAATAACATAATTAGAGTACTAAATTAGCCACTAGAAGTTAAAGAGAGAGAGAGAGCAATGTACATCTTAATAACATAATTAGGGTACTAAATTAGCCACTGGAAGTTAAAGAGAGAGAGAGCCGTGTGCACCTTAATAACATAATTAGGGTACTAAATTAGCCACTGGAAGTTAAAGAAAGGGAGAGCAGTGTGCACCTTAATAACATAATTAGGGTACTAAATTATCCACTGGAAGTTAAAGAGGGCAGTGTGCACCTTAATAACATAATTAGGGTACTAAATTAGCCACTGGAAGTTTAAGAGAGGGAGAGCAGTGTGCACCTTAATAACATAATTAAGGCACTAAATTAGCCACTGGAAGTTAAAGAGGGCAGTGTGCACCTTAATAACATAATTAGGGTACTAAATTAGCCACTGGAAGTTAAAGAGGGCAGTGTGCACCTTAATAACATAATTAGGGTACTAAATTATCCACTGAAAGTTAAAGAGAACAGTGTGCACCTTAATAACATAATTATGGTACTAAATTAGCCACTGGAAGTTAAAGAGGGCAGTGTGCACCTTAATAACATAATTAGGGTACTAAAGTAGCCACTGGAAGTTAAAGAGAGCAGTGTGCACCTTAATAACATAATTAGGGTACTAAATTAGCCACTGGAAGTTAAAGAGAGCAGTGTGCACCTTAATAACATAATTGAAGTACTAAATTAGCCACTGGAAGTTAAAGAAAGAGAGAGCAGTGTACACCTTAATAACATAATTAGGGTACTAAATTAGCCACTGGAAGTTAAGAGAGAGAGAGCAGTGTGCAACTTAACAACATAATTAGGGTACTAAATTAGCCACTGGACGTTAAAGAGAGCAGTGTGCACCTTAATAACATAATTAGGGTACTAAATTAGTCACTGGAAGTTAAAGAGAGCAGTGTGCACCTTAATAACATAATTAAGGTACTAAATTAGCCACTGGAAGTTAAAGAGAGCAGTGTGCACCTTAATAACATAATTAGAGTACTAAATTAGCCACTGGAAGTTAAAGAGAGAGAGAGAGAGCAATGTGCACCTTAATAACATGATTAGGGTACTAAATTAGCCACTGGAAGTTAAAGAGGGCAGTGTGCACCTTAATAACATAATTAGGGTACTAAATTATACACTGAATGTTAAAGAGAACAGTGTGCACCTTAATAACATAATTATGGTACTAAATTAGCCACTGAAAGTTAAAGAGGGCAGTGTGCACCTTAATAACATAATTAGGGTACTAAAGTAGCCACTGGAAGTTAAAGAGAGCAGTGTGCACCTTAATAACATAATTAGGGTACTAAATTAGCCACTGGAAGTTAAAGAGAGCAGTGTGCACCTTAATAACATAATTGAAGTACTAAATTAGCCACTGGAAGTTAAAGAAAGAGAGAGCAGTGTACACCTTAATAACATATATAGGGTACTAAATTAGCCACTGGAAGTTAAGAGAGAGAGAGCAGTGTGCAACTTAACAACATAATTAGGGTACTAAATTAGCCACTGGAAGTTAAAGAGAGCAGTGTGCACCTTAATAACATAATTAGGGTACTAAATTAGTCACTGGAAGTTAAAGAGAGCAGTGTGCACCTTAATAACATAATTAAGGTACTAAATTAGCCACTGGAAGTTAAAGAGAGCAGTGTGCACCTTAATAACATAATTAGAGTACTAAATTAGCCACTGGAAGTTAAAGAGAGAGAGAGAGAGAGAGCAATGTGCACCTTAATAACATGATTAGGGTACTAAATTAGCCACT
The DNA here is from genome assembly GCF_019279795.1 of Protopterus annectens. Taxonomy (NCBI): domain Eukaryota; kingdom Metazoa; phylum Chordata; order Ceratodontiformes; family Protopteridae; genus Protopterus; species Protopterus annectens. The sequence goes on from NC_056728.1 coordinate 1,345,708,122, forward strand.
GGAAGTTAAAGAGAGAGAGACAGCAGTGTGCACCTTAATAACATAATTAGGGTACTAAATTAGCCACTGGAAGTTAAAGAAAGGGAGAGCAGTGTGCACCTTAATAACATAATTAAGGTACTAAATTATCCACTGGAAGTTAAAGAGGGCAGTGTGCACCTTAATAACATAATTAGGGTACTAAATTAGCCACTGGAAGTTAAAGATAGGGAGAGCAGTGTGCACCTTAATAACATAATTAGGGTACTAAATTAGTCACTGGAAGTTAAAGAGAGCAGTGTGCACCTTAATAACATAATTAAGGTACTAAATTAGCCACTGGAAGTTAAAGAGAGCAGTGTGCACCTTAATAACATAATTAGAGTACTAAATTAGCCACTGGAAGTTAAAGAGAGAGAGAGAGAGAGAGAGCAATGTGCACCTTAATAACATGATTAGGGTACTAAATTAGCCACTGGAAGTTAAAGAGAGAGACAGCAGTGTGCACCTTAATAACATAATTAGGGTACTAAATTAGCCACTGGAAGTTAAAGAAAGGGAGAGCAGTGTGCACCTTAATAACATAATTAAGGTACTAAATTATCCACTGGAAGTTAAAGAGGGCAGTGTGCACCTTAATAACATAATTAGGGTACTAAATTAGCCACTGGAAGTTAAAGAGAGCAGTGTGCACCTTAATAACATAATTAGGGTACTAAATTAGCCACTGGAAGTTAAAGAGAGCAGTGTGCACCTTAATAACATAATTAAGGTACTAAATTAGCCACTGGAAGTTAAAGAGGGCAGTGTGCACCTTAATAACATAATTAAGGTAATAAATTAGCCACTGGAAGTTAAAGAGAGAGAGAGAGCAGTGTACATCTTAATAACATAATTAGGGTAATAAATTAGCCACTGGAAGTTAAGAGAGAGAGAGCAGTGTGCAACTTAACAACATAATTAGGGTACAAAATTAGCCACTGGAAGTTAAAGAGAGCAGTGTGCAACTTAATAACATAATTAGGATACTAAATTAGCCACTGGAAGTTAAAGAGAGCAGTGTGGACCTTAATAACATAATTAAGGTACTAAATTAGCCACTGGAAGTTAAAGAGAGCAGTGTTCACCTTAATAACATAATTAGGGTACTAAATTAGCCACTGGAAGTTAAAGAAAGGGAGAGCAGTGTGCACCTTAATAACATAATTAGAGTACTAAATTAGCCACTGGAAGTTAAAGAGGGCAGTGTGCACCTTAATAACATAATTAGGGTACTAAATTAGCCACTGGGAGTTAAAGAGAGGGAGAGCAGTGTGCACCTTAATAACATAATTAGGGTACTAAATTAGCAATGGAAGTTAAAGAGGGCAGTGTTCACCTTAATAACATAATTAGGGTACTAAATTAGCCACTGGAAGTTAAAGAGGGCAGTGTGCACCTTAATAACATAATTAGGGTACTAAATTAGCCACTGGAAGTTAAAGAGGGAGAGCAGTGTGCACCTTAATAACATAATTAGGGTACAAAATTAGCCACTGGAAGTTAAAGAGAGCAGTGTGCACCTTAATAACATAATTAGAGTACTAAATTAGCCACTGGAAGTTAAAGAGAGAGAGCAGTGTGTACCTTAATAACATAATTAGGGTACTAAATTAGCCACTGGAAGTTAAAGAGAGAGAGAGCCGTGTGCACCTTAATAACATAATTAGGGTGCTAAATTAGCCACTGGAAGTTAAGAGAGAGAGAGCAGTGTGCAACTTAACAGCATAATTAGGGTACAAAATTAGCCACTGGAAGTTAAAGAGAGCAGTGTGCACCTTAATAACATAATTAGGGTACTAAATTAGCCACTGGAAGTTAAAGGGAGCAGTGTGCACCTTAATAACATAATTAAGGTACTAAATTAGCCACTGGAAGTTAAAGAGAGCAGTGTGCACCTTAATAACATAATTAAGATACTAAATTAGCCACTGGAAGTTAAAGAGAGCAGTGTGCACATTAATAACATAATTAGAGTACTAAATTAGCCACTAGAAGTTAAAGAGAGAGAGAGAGAGCAATGTACATCTTAATAACATAATTAGGGTACTAAATTAGCCACTGGAAGTTAAAGAGAGAGAGAGCCGTGCACCTTAATAACATAATTAGGGTACTAAATTAGCCACTGGAAGTTAAAGAAAGGGAGAGCAGTGTGCACCTTAATAACATAATTAGGGTACTAAATTATCCACTGGAAGTTAAAGAGGGCAGTGTGCACCTTAATAACATAATTAGGGTACTAAATTAGCCACTGGAAGTTTAAGAGGGAGAGCAGTGTGCACCTTAATAACATAATTAAGGCACTAAATTAGCCACTGGAAGTTAAAAGGGCAGTGTGCACCTTAATAACATAATTAGGGTACTAAATTAGCCACTGGAAGTTAAAGAGGGCAGTGTGCACCTTAATAACATAATTAGGGTACTAAATTATCCACTGAAAGTTAAAGAGAACAGTGTGCACCTTAATAACATAATTATGGTACTAAATTAGCCACTGGAAGTTAAAGAGGGCAGTGTGCACCTTAATAACATAATTAGGGTACTAAAGTAGCCACTGGAAGTTAAAGAGAGCAGTGTGCACCTTAATAACATAATTAGGGTACTAAATTAGCCACTGGAAGTTAAAGAGAGCAGTGTGCACCTTAATAACATAATTGAAGTACTAAATTAGCCACTGGAAGTTAAAGAAAGAGAGAGCAGTGTACACCTTAATAACATAATTAGGGTACTAAATTAGCCACTGGATGTTAAGAGAGAGAGAGTAGTGTGCAACTTAACAACATAATTAGGGTACTAAATTAGCCACTGGACGTTAAAGAGAGCAGTGTGCACCTTAATAACATAATTAGGGTACTAAATTAGTCACTGGAAGTTAAAGAGAGCAGTGTGCACCTTAATAACATAATTAAGGTACTAAATTAGCCACTGGAAGTTAAAGAGAGCAGTGTGCACCTTAATAACATAATTAGAGTACTAAATTAGCCACTGGAAGTTAAAGAGAGAGAGAGAGCAATGTGCACCTTAATAACATGATTAGGGTACTAAATTAGCCACTGGAAGTTAAAGAGGGCAGTGTGCACCTTAATAACATAATTAGGGTACTAAATTATCCACTGAATGTTAAAGAGAACAGTGTGCACCTTAATAACATAATTATGGTACTAAATTAGCCACTGGAAGTTAAAGAGGGCAGTGTGCACCTTAATAACATAATTAGGGTACTAAAGTAGCCACTGGAAGTTAAAGAGAGCAGTGTGCACCTTAATAACATAATTAGGGTACTAAATTAGCCACTGGAAGTTAAAGAGAGCAGTGTGCACCTTAATAACATAATTGAAGTACTAAATTAGCCACTGGAAGTTAAAGAAAGAGAGAGCAGTGTACACCTTAATAACATAATTAGGGTACTAAATTAGCCACTGGAAGTTAAGAGAGAGAGAGAGCAGTGTGCAACTTAACAACATAATTAGGGTACTAAATTAGCCACTGGAAGTTAAAGAGAGCAGTGTGCACCTTAATAACATAATTAGGGTACTAAATTAGTCACTGGAAGTTAAAGAGAGCAGTGTGCACCTTAATAACATAATTAAGGTACTAAATTAGCCACTGGAAGTTAAAGAGAGCAGTGTGCACCTTAATAACATAATTAGAGTACTAAATTAGCCACTGGAAGTTAAAGAGAGAGAGAGAGAGCAATGTGCACCTTAATAACATGATTAGGGTACTAAATTAGCCACTGGAAGTTAAAGAGAGAGAGAGACAGCAGTGTGCACCTTAATAACATAATTAGGGTACTAAATTAGCCACTGGAAGTTAAAGAAAGGGAGAGCAGTGTGCACCTTAATAACATAATTAAGGTACTAAATTATCCACTGGAAGTTAAAGAGGGCAGTGTGCACCTTAATAACATAATTAGGGTACTAAATTAGCCACTGGAAGTTAAAGAGAGGGAGAGCAGTGTGCACCTTAATAACATAATTAGGGTACTAAATTAGCCACTGGAAGTTAAAGAGAGCAGTGTGCACCTTAATAACATAATTAAGGTACTAAATTAGCCACTGGAAGTTAAAGAGGGCAGTGTGCACCTTAATAACATAATTAAGGTACTAAATTAGCCACTGGAAGTTAAAGAGAGAGAGAGAGCAGTGTACATCTTAATAACATAATTAGGGTACTAAATTAGCCACTGGAAGTTAAGAGAGAGAGAGCAGCGTGCAACTTAACAACATAATTAGGGTACAAAATTAGCCACTGGAAGTTAAAGAGAGCAGTGTGCACCTTAATAACATAATTAGGGTACTAAATTAGCCACTGGAAGTTAAAGAGAGCAGTGTACACCTTAATAACATAATGAAGGTACTAAATTAGCCACTGGAAGTTAAAGAGAGCAGTGTGCACCTTAATAACATAATTAGAGTACTAAATTAGCCACTGGAAATTAAAGAGAGAAAGAGAGCAAAGTGCACCTTAATAACATACTTAGGGTACTAAATTAGCCAATGGAAGTTGAGAGAGAGAGCAGTGTGCAACTTAACAACATAATTAGGGGACTAAATTAGCCACTGAAAGTTAAAGAGAGCAGTGTGCACCTTAATAACATAATTAGGGTACTAAATTAGCCACTGGAAGTTAAAGAGAGCAGTGTACACCTTAATAACATAATGAAGGTACTAAATTAGCCACTGGAAGTTAAAGAGAGCAGTGTGCACCTTAATAACATAATTAGAGTACTAAATTAGCCACTGGAAATTAAAGAGAGAGAGAGCAGTGTGCACCTTAATAGCATGATTAGGGTACTAAATTAGAGACTGGGAGTTAAGAGAGAGAGAGCAGTGTGCAACTTAACAACATAATTAGGGTACTAAATTAGCCACTGGAAGTTAAAGAGAGCAGTGTGCACCTTAATAACATAATTTGGGTACTAAATTAGCCACTGGAAGTTAAAGAGAGCAGTGTGCACCTTAATAACATAATTAGAGTACTAAATTAGCCAATGGAAGTTAAAGAGAGAGAGAGCAGTGTGCACCTTAATAAGATAATTAGGGTACTAAATTAGCCACTGGAAGTTAAGAGAGAGAGAGAGCAGTGTGCAACTTAATAACATAATTAGGGTACTAAATTTGCCACTGGAAGTTAAAGAGAGCAGTGTGTACCTTATTAACATAATTAGGGATCTAAATTAGCCATTGGAAGTTAAAGAGAGCAGTGTGCACCTTAATAACATAATTAGAGTACTAAATTAACCACTGGAAGTTAAAGAGAGCAGTGTGAACCTTAATAACATAATTAGGGTACTAAATTAGCCACTGGAAGTTAAAGAAACTCCAAATGCGCAATAGATCCACAAAACACAACTGAAACAATGAAGAGCAGTGGAAAGTCCAACAAAAGCATTATTAAGTCAGCACTTTCATCTCAAATACAAGAGACTTCATCATAATCAATTGACACCCCTAAAACCATTAAATATATACAATGAAATAACCAATGAACAAACAGAATTAATTAAAACAATAAAAATAAAATCTGTGAACTATACTTCCTTACAAACGTGTAAGCACATGCTTACTTGACTATGTAGAATACACAATCTCATACAACATCAAAGTAAGCAATAAAAGCAATGCTAGAATTAGTTAATTTGAAGCCCATAAAAATAGAAAATGCATAGGATTCAACAGTATTGTGTAATACAAGGAGGTCATAGTCTCCCTTTACTCATCACTCATCAGACCAATGATTGAGTACAATGCCCCATTCGGGATGTATCTGACCGACACTTGCAGCAGCTGGAGAGGCCACAAAAGTTCCTCACCAAAAGGATAAAGGGTCTCAAAAATCTGTCCTATGCTGCCCGACTGAAAGAACTGCAGCTCTATTCAGTCGCTTACCGCTTGCTCAGAGGTGACCTTTGCCTAACATACAAGGCCATGTCAAACCCAGATTTGATGAATATGCTTCACCTCAAAAAATCTAGATCCATGAGAGCCACAAGGGCGGGAGACGTAAACCTCGACACGGCTATTAATAGGACATGCTGGAGGGATAGATTCATCACCCAAAGACTCCCTATGCTGTGGAACAAAATCCCGGTACATGTGAGGCAGAGCACCTCGCTGGCCTTGTTCAAGAGAAATCTTGACCAATGGATGGGAGATCGCAGATATACCCCAGGGATTACCTCAGTGTCACTGCTCGACAGAGGCACAGCAAAATAATGGGTATAGTTCCCCATACTAAAGGGGTGGCGTAAGCCACAAAACGATGGGCTAGGCTTGTAAATGCCCTCGGGCAGATAGCCTAGTATGAACCTATGAACCTATGAACCTATGAACAAAAAAGCACATAATAAAAAAATGAAAGCTGATAAGTATGATTAGTATCATAAAATTGCTGCTCTCCTTCTCAGCACACTGGAAATAAAAAATAAGATCTTCTAAGCTCAGTTTTGCAGTGTCATTTAATCTTAACTGCCATACTAATTCTTTATGCTCCAACATGTTTTCACAATCACTTCCTCTGTTATTATCGCTAACCATTATCTATCATAAAGAAAATAAATTTCTTGAAGTTACTATAGAGTGTTGAATGTCTATACAGGGCACATCTCTTTTTGTTGATTCTTATATCATAATTATGCTCATATACTCTGTCTTGGAGCCTTCCTTCCATCTTGCATATATAGAATGCGGGTAAGAGACACATGTGGCCATTGGAAATGTCACAATCCTAGGGAGCAGGGCACCTGATTCTTATCTCATATGTTTCCATCATAGTGTTAGGATCTTCATTAATAAATCTACAATATTTACACTTCTTGCATCTAGGCAAATGTCTTTTAAGTAAAATGTTCTTGCCCCTGTTGTTCTGTAAATAATGCTTAATATTTCTGCCTCTGCTGTAAACAATTTGTGGTTCAGTACCTAATTTTTCATTCATTTAAGTCATCGAAGTAAGGTTCTCATATTCCTATTGAGCAGTTTTTGGCTGAAACATCCCTACAGAAGTTCTTCTTAGGTAGTTGAAAATGTTCATTACTTTATATAAGACAAAATATTGTGTGTCTGTCATTCATGATTTCATCCCTAATATCATTCAATAAGGGTGTAAAGTAACTGTTATACTTGAACATCTTTACAGCATAAGTTAACTTTTCATCCAGTGTGCTGTCATCACTGACTAATATTGCCAAGTGTACCATCTGACTTTTCATGATACTCCTTTTTTTGCTAAAATGGATGGCAACCCTTATAATGTAAGATGGAGTTTGAAAAGGTGGCCTTGCAAAAAATAGTGGATCTAAAATGTTTTTTACCTAAATCTTTATCAGTGGTGACATCCAAAAATCAATGTTGTCATAACAATGATGTGAAGTAAATTTCAGAAATTCAGTAGTCTGTTTTAAATCATCTAAAAATTTTTTAAAAATCCTCAATATTACCATTCCATAAAATAAAAATGTCATCAAGGTACCTGTAGTATGCCAGATGGTACTTCACAAATGCTGAAACGTATTTTCTCTCTCAAGAAGACATCATTATACTTGCATATGTGGGCACACTGGTTGTGCCCATAGCAACACCAGACAGTTGATTAAAATATACTCCTTGTAAATAGATTTAGTTTTTGATCAAAACTATATCTAAAAAACTCATAAAGGGACATAACAACAGTGTTGGACAACTTATTACCTTACCTTTATACACTATGTCAGTAAAGCATCCCAGACCTATAGTATGTGGTATGACTGTAAAAAGATTCACAACATGAGTCATGGCAAGCAAAAGCTCATCCATAAATAATATAAAAATTTCAAAAATGTGATCTCATTTCTCTTTCTGCCATGCTTATTTCTATTTCCATTGTGCTGAGGACAGGAGCAATTTTAGGATTTTAATTGCACTTATCGATTCTCATTTTTATGGTGTGTGTGTTTTCATATTACACAAAGCTGTTGAATGCTCTGTATTTTGAGGTACTACCCATTTTCTGCTTTTGTGAGTTTTAAACACTAATTTTAGCATTGTTTTCATAGCTTTTATTGCTTAGTTTAGCATTCCACAAGTGTGCGTATTCAACATAGTCAAGTAAGCATGTTCTTAAGTTCATAACAAAATATAATTCACTTGATTTTATTTAATTCTGTTTGTTAACTGGCTGGTTCCCATGTGTATTTAATGGTTTTATTGGTGTTAAAATTAAGTCTGTTGTATCTGAGACAAAAATACTCAGTCTGTAAAGATCTTGTTGAATATCCATTGGTCTTCATTGTTTCAGGTTACTGCAAGTTACAGAAAGCCACATACATTGGTTGGATGCATTTCATGTTTCAGCATAATTGCTGTAATAATATGATTTAGGATTGGTATCGCATTTGCTAATTATGCTCTCTGTTGCTTCATCAGTCTTTGTGTATTTTGAAACTTATTGGATAATGAGACTTAATATCCATTTTTTAAGATATAAATCATGATCTGGTATCAACCTGAAGGTTAACATCTATCTTTTCCAAATATTTCTGTATATATTTCTGGGATGCATATTGTTCTGATTTAAAAAGATTTTACATTTAAAAGGCTTCTTATAAATATAAACTTTATGCTGTCTAGTTTTACCAGAAGTTACTTTAAAATCTAGAAAATCAATACTATTTACTGAATATTTCATATTACAAAGAAAATATGATGTAAATTTATTTTAAAACTCCAACATATTCTTCCAGCTGATCATTACTTAGAGATTGTGCTCTAGTTTTTAGAGCACTGAGATAAGCATAACATTTGCAGAAAAGACTTTCCATTTTAAAGTTTGTTTTATTTATTTAATAAACACTCATAAAGATGTCTGATCTTTTGTGGATTACCTCAGAAGTTTTTAATTTTATCTGTTGAGCTTTTCTTTATAATTAAATAGCTAGCCTTTTGATAACAAAGGCAGCTCTCAGACACTAATTAGATTCCATGCAGAAAGCCTAATATCCTAATCTTAGGTTCAAATATCCATAGATTTGTTTGCTTTGCTTATGACCTGCTAGCCTTCAAGACATTTGCTTGCCATAACAACTTCATGCTGATATTTTCTACTATATATATATGTATATATATATATATATATATATATATATATATATATATTCCTGATAGTAAAGAAAAGGTGATGTTGTATAATGTATCTGTCACTTTTTTTTATTACTGATAGTTAATTTTAGTATTAGGTTACTTGATCTCATGTTAGCTACCTGAGTGGTTCATTCTAAGCATATATATTTTTTAAAGAACTGGATCCCATGTTGCCTTACAGACAAAGCAGAGGCCACCTGTATGTAACTTATAAAAATCTTTTATGTTCTGAAGCTTTTTCTGAATAGTTTAAGTTTTCAAACCATATAATTTACCTGTCAGGTGTCTGATTCAAAGGCTATAATACAATATTGTATTCAGTAATGGGTTTTATTAGTGAAGTTATAAGGAAGAGCAGTGATTTCCCTGTAGTGGCAACACATGCCCTTTAACAAGTAAATAAGTGATAGGATATATTTTCCTTAATCTCATAGATACATAACTGATAAACCAAGCCAAATATGTTGCTGTAATAGCAAAGGCATTCTGAGTACAAGAGTAAAATGTTACCAAAAATACAAAGATCGTGCTCAGTACAGGAAAACATATAAGAACTTTATTGTAAGAGTAAAAAAAAAACAAAAAAAAAATGTTGTCAATAGTACAAGCATAAAACTGCAAAACTGCAAAACTGCAAAAGTTACAAGATTTCATGTACACTGTGCTTCCTCAGGCGAATAAGGAAATGGACCAATCAACGTACCTGTTTAAATAAGGAAAGTTCAGTGCTGCTTCCATATTTTAAATTTCATTCAACAGATTATCCTCAATAATAAAAAAAATGTTCTTGACTTTTAAATAGTTGAAGGTGATGACAATTGAGTTCTTACCAGCATTTAATTATTTTGGTTTTGGTGGGCATTTTCAATATTTTAGGTGCAAACTCATCATTTCAGAAGTTATGTAACAGTACCCCAGATAACGTTCAACTTTATGAACACAGGCTGATATTTAATTAATAGGAGGAAGCTTCAAAGGGACATAAATGATTTTCAAAGGGTAATTCATATATTCCTTTGGACAAGATCCACAGTATCAGCTGCCATCACAAATTTTTCAGCTACAACAAATGTAGTTGAGTAGATTAGTAGTTGATGCAACTGATTCTACAACAAAGAATGAAGAGCCTGGACCAGCTCCTAGTATTGTGGAACAGATGGGATTTACTGCACTGATGAGGATATCCCCCTATCTAACTCTTGGTGCCCCTCAACTGCCACAGAAGTTTGACCTCTTTAGGTAGACGCAGACAGAGGATGAGGAGGAAGAGAAAGTAAAGTTTAGAAGAGGAGGACAGGAGGCACCAATGACCAGGATCAGGTCCAAGCATAGCAAATAAAGTTGAATATGGATTTAACCATGTAACTGAATTTGAAGAAGAGAGTTGAATCTATTGTTTCTAACTTTAGTTAGCATGAATGCTATCGAACAGAGGACAGAGAGTACATCTGTGCTTCTTAGCCTCCCACTCATTAGTGCATTTCAGGCTCCATATGAACAGCATATTTATCAATTGCCTCACTAGATAGTATATCTTTACACCTCAAGGGCATATTGCACTTACAAACTTACAGATTAAACTATTATTATCAAACAACATGATAAGTGTGGAGCAACTGTGATCATGAATAGACCTTAGTACATAAACATGTTTAGCATATATTGGCTGACAATGTAGTATTCAAAAAAATGTTGTCATTTTAAACTGAGATTTTAATTATTAATGTCAAACATGCATAATATGATCTGCATCTAAATAATGTCACCTCTCGTGATGTTTTGGACTTCCTATATGTTATATCCCTCATTTTTCGCAAGTTTATAATTTTATATTAGGCATTTGGTCCTCTACATCATTAAGGGCCTAACCATTGCAAGGCTTGTGATTTCTTCCCTCAGTAAGTAAAGGTCAAAGGGGATGACCTGGGGGTGAATTTACACATTCCCATTCACTTGTTAAGATTTTTAAGATTTGTTTTAAAGAGAGCAGCAGCACTTTCACATGGTGTGACCTTATTTCATAGGTTGTGATATCTATTCTGCCAAATGGTTCTGGTAATATGCTAATGTATATTTAGATCCTTGAAGGAGGTTTTGTTCACTTCCCTTTTTTAATATTTAATAGACCACACTGGATAGAGTCTTTATTAGTCTTAAAGATCAAATAGAGGTCTCCATGCAGGAGTCTATAAGAGAGAGAGAGAGAGAAGAGTGAAATGTTTTTCAGTCATTTAGAATAATTTAATGAGAACATACCTGAGATTTTCTTCATTAGGAGACTTTTCAAGTTGAGAAGTATGATTAGATAGGAACGTGTTGAAGAGAACATTACATTCTATAACTGGCCTGATTAGGGAGAAATACAAAAAGTCATATCCTTGAACCTGGACCATATACCCTTAATAATCAGTTCTGTTAAGGAGAAGAATGTGCCTAGGACTCTGATAATTATATCAGCTTTGAGTGGAAGGTACTATGAGTATATTTGCTTCAGTGGTGTTCTTGTTTCTGAAAGAGTACTGTTTTGCATTTTATTTTTGCTCTGAGCTTCAGACTTTGGTCTTGACTCCACAAATTAGTAATTGTATGGTTTAGATCCTCTTGCAGGATATGTGTATCAGTTGGAGAATTTTATGATAGCACTGTTTGCAATCATCAGCAAAATGTGTCAGTCAGAGACCCTTGCTGTTAGCCTGGATATCAGAGAAGTATATACCAAAGAGGAGTGGACTCAGCACTGGACTCTGTAGTATGCTACTGGTTATGAGCCTTTTAGAAAAAAATGTACTGCCAGCTGTGACTGTGATAGAGATGTCAGTCATCAAGTTACATAAGGACCATGCAAAAGGCCTTTGCCAGATCACAGTAAGCTGTTGCACCACATTAACTGATAGTTATCCAGTACTGTAATTACCCTCTTGAAGATATCCACCACTTTCAATAGGAAGAGTCTGCCCTTCACATAGGCAAATTGGTTGGTTTTGAGAGATTATAGGCTGCTGAGATCATATACGTTACACATAATATATGGACCTCCCAAGATATAGAAGAATATGTCAAACCTACCTTTGAGACCCACTGTATCAAGGACAGGATGGGTAACAGAAACCATCTGTGTTCATCTAGAAGCTACTTTGGAACCATTCCTTAAGTATTTTAAATGTTATATTTAATACTCTAATGACTTTTTGCAATATTTGTTTTTTACCTGGCATAGTAGCCAAAAATATTTGAGGTTCATCTCAGTACCCTTAAACATTGATTCATTGTTTACAGTTATACCTATTGAAATATGTTTTGAAGCCATATGCCAGCGTATAAGTAAATATGATGTACCGTTAAATTGTGCCAATAATACAATTTATACTTTGTTAGAGCTACTTCTAGAAAATAGTGTTTTTTTTTCTTTTTGGGAATGTTTTGTTTCATCAGACTTTTGTACAAGTGATTTGGGGCACCTGTTAGTAACAGAGCTAAACATCATGCTGTCTGTCTCCATCCCCCCCGTCTCATTCTGGAAAAATGAGTATACACTGAATAATATAAATAAGCAATACAAACACAAATGCTTTTGTAATGATGTATTTGTGTTGTGTGGCAGCACAATAAAGAGTTGGTTTTGTTTGTGGAATACTTAACATAAAGTATATCTTATGATTTAAAATGAATTGTAGTGGAAATGGATATGTTCTTGATGTTAATTTCTGTAATAGTGATAATGGTAATCTGCATACTAGCATTTTTAAGAATCGGTGAGATGCAAAAAAATATTTATCTAGGTAGGGTATGCATCCAAGACACATGTTAAACAATGTACCATACAGTCAAATGATTGAAAGCACAAGATCACCACTGATGACCTGGCAGCTGAACATGAATTACCAGCTATAACTCAAGGGTTCACACAGACAGGCTGTGACACAGAGGAGATAAATGAGGTCAAAGGGAAGGCTCTATTTATTTATTTATTTATTTTATTTTATTTAAATTTGTTGACCGGGAGTGTTCGACTGGATGTAAGTCCATTTTCAGCGGAGGCCCAGGGAGAAAAGCTCCACAGTTGAAATAATCAGACAGTATTTACATTGGATTACACAGTGATTAACAATTTACATAGCAATTACTTACAACGTATTTACAGATGAAGAACATAGTACAACAGTAGACAACTAGAACCTTTATCTGTGAAGTGCATACCAGACATTAACAAATGTTACAAGAAGACGTTTGTGCTGTATAATAAGTACTGGCTTATGAGCATCTGAGCTTGTTATAATCAAGGTAGTTAGTGGAGTGGAAAGAAAGGTAGTGGTTGGATGGGGTGGATGATATTAGAGTGGGAGTTGCAAGGGCATAGCCAGCATGTTTTTAGTTGCGCTTTTAGTAAAGTTTTGAAGTGGGTGCATGATGGTATGGAGGTAATTGTGGGTGAATTTAATTTTCTAAGTAAATGTAATACAACTGTGGAACCCTAGCTGGGATTCACATAGCACAGCATTAATCAACAGCCATGTGAAGGGTGCAGGGGTCAAATACAATGTGTGATGCATGCATTCTTTGCAGTGAGCCACCCTGTGAGTGAATTCCTGAATATTAGCATTGCACAATCACTCATCTATGAATCTCCTGCTTCTCAGGGAGAATACCAGATATAGCATGCTTATCTATGAAGACTTATAATAAATTACCTTTCCCTGTAATATACAATAGGTGCTTTTCTAAAATTAATTATTTAGCAGGAACTGAACTATCTTATCTAGCTTTGAGGAATTAAAGACATTTATAGATGAGAGAATATTTAAATGACCAAAACAATCTAATGGAGCAACTGAGTTAAAAGGTCTGTCTGTAACAGAACATCAGCAGATAGCCAAAGGACTGGCATGTATTCATCCATTAAGTGCTTCTGATGCTGTTATATGACAAGTGAAGTGCAGTTATGCCATTGCCATCCTATCACTGAAGAATGCTGCTCCTTTAACCTGTATGCAGATTGTGAAACAAAATAGTATACACCTAGACACCTGTGATATCTGCGTAACATTCTAAATAGGGAAAAGGGAATTAAGGATGAAAGATATCATGTATGAACACTGCTCCTATATTAAAAGAAATGTGGCTACTAACGTGCATATGAAACATGTTTTAAGGGAACAATAGTAAGCTCTCATTTAGAGTAACTGACTTTTTACACATTGAAGTAAAAGGATGTGATCTGGTCAAAGGAATGGAAGTTCAAAAATATCATTGGATAAGCCTTCTGATTATGACATAGTGCCAGGTTTAAACACAGCAGTTTATTTAAAAACTATTCTGAAAGGCAAGCAGTCTGCAATAAAATATTAGCATTTTTTTTAATTGACTGCACTGACAAGAAATCTTGTAAATACTGCCACTGTTTACATTTTACATGTTTTACTTAACTGGGGTTGTGCTATGGTTCTGGCATGGTCTGTGCTACATAATGCAGCAAGATTGGGCCTGGAAAAGAACAAATATTATTTTAACTGCATAAAAGTAGAGTATAGCAAGTTTGTTGGATGAATATAGGTATAAGAACTGCTGTGGTTCCTGGTAGTGCTATTAGTGAGCTCAGTACAATCCAGTTTGAAGAAGAAAATGAAACTACTGTTGGCCAAACTCAAGCTGCATACAAGTGGCAATGGGGCCTTACAGCAGAAGATGAGAGTAGTGTGGCAGGAAGGGGTGAAGCAGGGTAGGGTGGTCATGCTGTAGCAGGACAGATTGGGGAATTCAATAAAGCTACATGGATTAAGCAGGGGTGTGATCCAGTAAATGGAGCTGAGGGGCGTGCAAGAATGTGCGAACACAGAAGTGTCCATGGCACGCAAATCACCTCATAAGCAGGTATATTGCATGCAAATGAGGGTGTTGCAGTGATCCAGGAAGCAGATAGGCATTAGTGCACACCTTTTGTTGTTGTCCAAAGTGTACATGGAAAAATGTCGTGTACATGAGATAAAAAAGTGAACAGGGGCTGTAAAAGGCGAGTTAGAAGGACAGAAATTGCATAGCAGACACAGATATGTGCAAAGCTATGCCCTGTGTGTCCAAAAAGTAATGGAAAACAATGTAAAATAATTTTTTTAATACTCATATTATGATTGCACAGCATGCAGCTGTGCGCAAACATGCTGTTATGCAAAAAGAAAATATTTAAAAGTGTAAAAGCGAAAAAATAAAATATGTGACAATAATGCATTATATGGCCTTGCATGGAGTATGTACAATGGTAGATTTATGTGGTTGCTAAGGAGGCAGGGTCTGGAATAGTGTGGTTTCCTGGTTGTGTGCACGGATCTGTATGCAAATGAACTGGGGTTACTAAATAGCAAAAAATGGGTATCCGTGCCCGCAGATCACATTCATGTAGCCCCAGAACCATGTTGGTGCCCACAGAAGAGATAGCTGACATCAAAAGTGGGTGTTTCAGTATTTCTTTAAGCACATTGGAGCTCAGAGGCACAAATTTTTACACCTCACTGCTGAGCTGAGCGGGGGGAGGGTGTCCAGTGACTGCTAAACTTTGTTTACCTTTGAGGCGCATGTTTTAGCTAGTTTGAGCACATTTGCACTGTGCACTGCTGTGCTGAGCATGCCTATCTATGGAGGTGTGTTCACTGAGTGCTGAGCATTGTTTATATCTGTGGCATGGGTTTGTGCACCATGCCGCAGTACTTATCAGGGAAGACTGTTTAAAAAAAAAAAGAAAAAAATAGAAAATTGCCTGGGAAAGCCAATCATATATAAATTACTGATGACCATTTTACCACTTAAACTGCGCCATTAAAACACTGATAATGATGTACTTCACAGGTGGAATACATCATAGGTACCCAATCACACAGGCTGTACTTACAGCAGACCAGTAGAAAAGTTGCATACATGCTACAATCTGATTTCACCCCCATACTCTGCATCAGTGGAGTACAAATGTGGGATTTTTAACTAAAGCAATGCTAGGGCTGCTGCAGCTCTGCTACATCTGTATGTGCTAGATGCTGAGATCAGTGCTGATGCTGACAATAGGCCTTGACTGAGAAAAAGAAGAGTGTTCAGTCCCAGGGTAACCTTCCAGGAGCTACATGAGCTGGAGATTGTACAGCACTACAGGGTGGACAGAGACATACTACAAGAATTTACTGAGCTCTGCCGCCCTCTACTCAGACCCAGAGCCAATAGAGGGGAACCCATCCCAGTGGAAACAAAGGTATGTGTAGCCCTTAGGATACTAGCTACAGGTACTTTCCAAAGACTAACTGGGGACATGATGGGGGCCTCACAGGCATCAGCATCCAGGGTACTCCACCAGTTCCAGGATGCCATGCTAACACATACCAGTGAGCACATTTATTTACCCCCACCTCTGAAGAGAGCTCTAGCAGTAGCACACAACCCTGAGGTTCTGGGTGCCATAGACTGCTCTCATGTACACAAAACATCACCCGGTGAGGACGGTAGAGTCTACGTCAACCACAAGGGGTATCACTCCATGAACTGCCAAGTCATATACAATGCCCAGGGCATTATCATAAATGTGTGTGCTGGCATCCCTGGCAGTTATCACAACTCCCATATCTGACATGCATTACAGCTGTACAAGATGTTTGCCAGGGGGCATCCCGTATGGCCATCTACTGGGGAATGCTGGCTATGCATGGGAACCATGGATGATGACACCCATCAGAAATGTACTCACACACACCCATTGAAGAATGCCATAATGAGGCACACACAAAATCTAGGAGTATCATACAGCACGTGTTTGGGCTGCTCAAGTCACAGTTCCGGTGCCTAGATATATCTGGTGGAGCCTTGCCGTTCTCTCCAGCCACATGTGCACAGATGTTCACAACATGTGCCTTGCTACACAATATGATCCTGTGGAAACAGCTGCGGCAGGATCATCAGAGGGAATGGATACAGAGCCCCCTACCAGTGCCTACCTAGGTCACCACAGCCACACCCACAGGGTGACTCAGTGGGGGAACCCGCTGAGGCTGTCTCTGTAGGCAGATGTAGGCATGCCCAGTATGCCCTGGCCTTGGCCAAGAGACAACGCATAGCACATGCATTGACAACTAAGGGTCCTAGGGACTGACACCTTACTATGACTCACATACATAGTAAAATGGATACCAGCCAGACCACACAACCTGTATCTAACCATGTATTGGCTGTGTACTGCACAGGTCTCTCAACTGCTGCATTCACAAGGTAAGTCACTATCCTATACAATACATGTAAGGGGTACTAGACTACTGTAGCATATGTATGGACCTGTTGCATGTATGCAAGGGAATAGAATGGGCTACTGGGCTTCTTGCAGAGAACTAACATCTACTTGGGACAACAGGTACTCTGTCCAGTACTGAGTGCCCATAATATGCATGAGGCCACATGGCTGGAAACCCCACTTCATTATGCAAGGGAAATGCCAAACAGTGGGGTCATAGGACAGAAGCACGACTGTCAGTGACAGACTCCCCTACCCCCAACACATCAGTGCTCCCAGAATGTTTGCAAGGATATATCAGCAGACCACACATTTCCAGGGCTGTCACAAAGAACCTGGCCACATGTATTTTCCATGAAATCCAGGGGTCACAGCAGGAGTCACAGTGAATGTCTGTATGCTGTTGATAGTGTGAGGAATTAAACCTCACTTTCTGGAGGCTGGTGTGGCTCACTGGACTAAGAACATTAGCGTGGTTGATAGTGTTGATGGTTCCAAGCTGGCCACACCTACAACTTTTGCATGTGAGTTACTCATATGATAGGAGTCCCACAGACACCATAATCTGTTACTGCAAGGAAGCTGGACACAGCCAGAGTAAATGGGGGGACAAAGGTCCAAACCTACAGACATTAGGCATGCTTTGAGTAACCTAGAAGGTGGCTATTATAGCAGCAGTTTGCAACAGATCAGATTAGCCTCAGTATGTATAGGCTGGTCTACTATACATGATCGAAATTTCAGAAAGCCGATTCCCATATGGCCGAGACCATATGATCGACTTTTGAAATTTTGAACATGTAAAAAAAAAAAAAAACTTACCTACACATTGCTAGCAGGGGGGCACCCCCACGCGCCCTGCAATTTAAATACCAACTCCAAGATCGCACTACAGTGCAGAAGATGGGAATATTTCCATTCCGCACTATACAAAGATGCCCATTCTGCTTGATCGAAATTTCAAAAGTCGATCATATGGTCTTGGCCATATGGGCATCGGCTTTCTGAAATTTCGATCATGTGTTGGGGACCCATACAGGCCATCACATAACTGTGTCAGTACTCTCAACAATTCAGTGGACTGCATTTCATAGTTTATTACCAGATAAAGAAAACTGTATGAGGAACAGAGCAGATAAATGGGGTGGACTGCTGGACAGTCTGCAAAATTATGTACAGTGAGAGGTATGCAGACTGTCCCCCTGCTTGTGGTGTTACATCATGTACTCCAGTCACATCATACCTCTTAGAGCAGGGAATTTGTACAAAGCCATAAACAATAGTGAGACAGAGGCCCAAATATTTGGAGAAGCATTAACTACTGGCCAGGCAAATGTGGAAAAGTGAGAAAATAACAGGTCTTACATTAGCACGAATCCCCTGCTGTGCATGGAGTCAGTAACTGATATGTCTCTCATCACATCCTAATGTCAATCTATACTGTTTTGCCCAAGTGTGCCAGAAAATTACAAGGCTATATAAAATGTACCAAAAATATGATGCAAAACTCTACACATTCCAGTACAATATGAACGGCTGATAGGTATGGATCACATATTATATTCAACGAACAACTGAGGAATGCCTTGTACAAAATATTAGAGAGGTGGTGGACTTTGTAAACAGGTCCAGCAGCCAACTGGCTGCAGCTCACAAATTCCTGAACTGAATTACAGGTAGGTCTGGCCTGGAGTCACCTTTTAAGTACTGACAGTCACACTGGGCATGCTCCTACACTTAGCTAACTTGAGCCCGTATCTGTTGCTTCATCTGCCCAAAGACCTGCTATGTGGACATATGTCTGTACAGACAGATAGCTACGTATACATATCTGTCTCTCCCTATCCCCTTCACGCTTGATTAGTGTCTCTATCAGTATGTTGCATACATATTTATTTATACATATATACACACACACACACATATATATATATATATATATATATATATATATATATATATAGATAAATATATATACACACATATATATATATATATATATATATATATATATATATATATATATATATGCATAAACATATATATGGGTCTACTTCTGTTTATCGAAAACTTACATTTTCAAAAAACAGAAGACCGAGCCCACTTTAACAAAAGCTACATATTGTACTTATTTTACTGCCTGCACTTTAACAAATTAGTTTTTGTATTTAAATTACCTGTTTAACTGTTGTAGGCTACACACTCAAGTGGGGCAGCCATGGTGGTGCAGTGGTTAGAGTTGCCACCTTACAGCAAGAGGTTCTCTGGTTCAATTCTTGGCTAGGGTGCCTTCTGTGCAGAGGCTGCATGTCCTCCCTGTGGTTGTGTGGGTTTCCTCCCACATCCCAAAGACATGCAGTAGGTGAATTGGACACTCTAAACTGGCCCTAGGTGTGAGTGTGCGCATGTGTGTGCCTTCTGTGGAAGGTTGGGTGCCGGGCTGGCAAATTGACACCATAAAACTCCACTGCCAATCATGAGCAGATTGATGATCTGCTGTGGCGACCCCTAACCAGGAAAAAGTCGAAAGAAGAAGGCTACACACTCAAGTGTAATAGCCATTTATGTGCATTTAAAGTGTTTTTTTTTTATTGTATCTGCTTTATTTTCTGAAGAAAAAAAAAACAAAAACAAAAAAAATACTTGTTTTCCCACCTTTCTAAGCTAGTATAGTCCAGTTTTCAGGTTAGTGCTGAATTCAGGGCTGTGTTACAAATCTCTGTGTTTGCCAATACCTTACTTGGCCAGAAGGAAGTTTCTCTGTTCACCTGTGAGAGAGGGGAGCTTTGAGCAGCCTATCTGTCCCTGGAGGAGTGGTTTCTGCCCAGAAATTAGTAGTTTATTAGCCATTTTGGGCTAATTTCTATCTTTTTCATTTCCCGGCTATAAAACCCACATTTGCAAGGTTTTGAGCGCCGGGCAGCGCCGGTTAGCTAGGGTATAACTATTCCCGGCACCACAAAGTGTGCTCTTCAATTTTTCCCTTGGAACTAGACAAATTTTCAACTTAAGCACTCAAACCATTCATGTCTCAGCCTGGCACTTGCTCAAAACTCATAGCAAGCACTAATAAACCTTAGCACTAGACCCCCCTATACTGCAGAGAAGGACAAGGCTCTCTATTTGACCCTACCAGAAAATCAGTAAAACAGCTCAGTGTACCTATCCAGGAATGTCCAAAGGGCAGTTTCAGGTGTACTCTCTGGTCCAACTGGTGAAGCTGGGCATTTTGAGGCAGTATTACAACTGCCTCATGTACACAGACAACCCTCTCCTCCTACCACAAAACACTAATACATGCAAGAGATGCAATTATACAGCCAAACTGGAGGCTAAGCTCTCTCAATCCAAGACTGGACCAGACAGTCAAGAGGAGAAGGGAATTACTTGCATCACACTACCAGTCTCACACAGACCTATGAAACCAGCACTGGCAAAAAACACACATAAATACACGAACACATACTTGGAGGCTCTAAATAAAAATCTGCAAAAGCAACAGAGACCTCCAAAGCAGACACCCAAGCAACCTCCACTCCCAACACAAACCAAGAAATGCATACTTCACAAAACCAGTGTGCCACGGAATCACAGCCCTTAAGGGAAAATAACATACCCAACACACTAGTAATAGGTGACTCTATAGTCAGGCACACTGATGTCCCACTCACTAGGCTGAATAAGGAGAAGGTTACTGTTAGCTGCCTGTTGGGTGCCAGGATCCGACACATAACGCAAGCATTCAGGTCACTCCAGAACAAGTACAAATATGGCTATGTCATTGTCCATGTTGGTGTGAATGACCTGAGCTGCACCTCCCTGGACTACATGAAAAGAGACATGGAAGAGCTCTCTGATCACATAGCCCAGGCCGGTATGACCCTGACCTTGAGTAGCATACTTCCCTCACCAAGAATGATACCACGGTATAAAGAAAAAATGATCAATTTCAACAATTGGCTAAGCTTCTGGTGTCATTCAAAGGGGATCCAGTGTCTATCAGCCTGGGATGACATGCTTGACAAGCCATTCTGCTTCGCTAGAGATGGCTTGCACCTGTCACCCTTAGGCTTTTGAATACTGGCCAAGGCTCTTGCTATCCCCATAGTGCTGTTTTTTAGGCAAAGCTCAAAAGACAAAACGACTGCCGTAAACAGCACAAGTAATAAAAAACTGAGGGTAATGCTGCTTAATGCCAGAAGTCTAAACCTCAAAATGCATGCACTCGAGTCACTTCTCAGTATGGAGAAAAATCGATATATGTGCAGTAAGAAAAACCTGGTTTAAGGCTCCAGAGAGAACCCCAGCACTAACAGGCTACAACTCATACCATACATTTCGGCCACAAAACCCGGACCAAAATACAAAAGGTGGAGGCGTATCCATATTCATCAAAGATACCCACACCTCCAGGTTTGTGGAACAGCACAATGCTTCAGAGATCATCCATGTGCAACTAACAATGGGCAAAACTGCAATTCAAATTGTAGCTTGCTACAGATCACCCACCATGTCCCAGGACCGCCATTCCGCATTTCTGGAAACACTGGGAAACATAAAGGTCCTACCAAACACCCTGATATTGGATGATTTCAATTACGCAAACATTAACTGGGAGAACTACTCAAGTACTAACTCCCTTGCCCAACATTTCCTAGAATGTATAAACTCAAACACCCTAGATCAACTGGTCAACACCCCCACCAGAGGTGACAACATGTTGGACTTGGTCATCACCAACATGGGTGACTGGTGTTCCACACCGGAGGTCAACCCCTCACTGGTTAGATCAGACCATAAACTAATCACTCTGGATATCCACATTCTGCCCCCACCCCCAGTCAAAGAAACCACAGTGAAAAACTTTTTAAAAGCAAACTTCACATTACTTAAGACCAAGGTGGAAAGTTTCAAAGCCCCCATGCTAAAGGATAATGCTGCCCAAGCTGCAAAATTATTTGCTAATGCACTCTACTGGCACCTACAAGCATGCATGGATCATGCTATCCCAAGCAAAACCAAGACTCACTCCTCCAAGAAAAGGAAACCAGTCTGGTGGACCCCTACCATAAACAAGCTATACAATAGAAGGAAAAAACTAGTACAGAAAAGAGTAAAATCCCAAGAAGGTAAGACATCCCTGATCAGTATCAGCAAGAAACTATGATCCCTCATAAAATCATCCAAGGCTAGCTTCGAAAGAACTCCAAAGATAACCACAAGACATTCATTAGCTATGTCAAGAATCTAAGTGGCAATTCTCAGATCTGCTTGGAGTTAGTGCAGAATGGCACAAAATACACTGAACTGACCAATATCTCCAACATTCTGGCAGACAGGCTCAGTGCAAACTTCACCCCCTCTCACCCCCAAAAGGGCCCATAACCATACCAGATGAATGTAGTGCCCCTGAAATCACAGACACTCAGGTTAAAACAGCCCTCTCCAAAGCCGAAAACACAGCATCAATGGGACCGGACAGTGTCCCAGGCTGCATTCTACATGAGCTCAAAGATGAACTAACCCCTCACCTAAACACACTGTTCAAACTCAGCCTCTCCACAGGCTACGTGCCCATAGAGTGGTGCACAGCAACAGTTATTCCACTCCACAAAGGTGGAGCCACAACAGACCCTGGGAACTATAGCCCTATAAGCCTGACTAGCTTGGTCTGCAAGGCTATGGAGTGCATCATCATGGATCTCATTAACAGAGACATTGGAAACCTCCAAACACTGGACCCTACCCAGTTCAGCTTTGTTAAGGGCAGGTCATGCCTCCTAAACCTGGTGGACTTCTTTGAGACAGTTACCAAGGCTATAGATGAGGGAAAAGTGGTCCACACAGCCTACCTAGACCTCTCAAAGGCCTTCAACACCATTCCCCATTCTGGTATTATAGACAAGCTCACCAGCCTGAACATAAAACCCTACATCATGAGATGGGTTGCCAACTGGCTCACAGACAGAACCCACATGGTAAGAGTTGCGAGAGATAGGTTTGACTGTAAACCGGTTACAAGTGGTGTTACCCAGGGATCAGTCCTAGGACCCCTCCTGTTCGGCATATACTTCTCAGAGGTACAGGCAAGCACAGGAAGTCTATGGCTGACCAGGTTTGCAGGTGGCTGCAAACTAGGGGCTATAATTGACTCTCCGGCTGACACAGACATCCTCCAAAAGGGTCTCACTGAGACAGATACCTGGTGTCAAAACCATGGCCTCAAGCTAAAGGCTAAAAATGCATAGTCAGTTCCTTTGGAAAAAACAAAGTACCCATAAACTACCACATAGGTGGTAGCCCTTAAATATGGTAGACATAATAAGGGATCTGGGGACCCAAGTAGATAGTAATCTCTCCTTTGGTAATGACATTGCCAAAGTGGTTAGAAAATCCTTCTATATGGCCCACCTAATCACAAAAGGGTTTGCATCCAGATCAAAAGAGGTCATTGTGCCCCTCTACTCATCACTCATCAGACCCATCAAAGAGGACAATGCCCCATTTGGGATGTACCTTGCAAGACACCTGCAACAGCTGGAAAGACCACAGAAGTACCTCGCCAAGAGGATCACTGGCCTCAAACAGATGCCCTATGCAGCTCGACTAAAAAAACTCCAGCTGTACTTGGTTGCATACCGCCTACTCAGAGGTGATCTATGCCTGACATACAAGGCTATGTCCAACCCAGAATTGATGGACATGCTCCACCTAAAGAAAACCATATCCCCTCAAGCCACACGCTCTAGGGATCTAAACCTCACCCCAACAATAAATAGGATGTGCTGGAGGGATAGATTCCTGTCCCAGAGACTTCCCATGCTCTGGAACAAGATGCCAATCTACATTAGGCAGAGCTCCTCACTAACACTTTTCAAGTGAAACCTTGACGAGTGGATGGGAAATAGAAAGTTTATCCCAGGGATCACTTCAATGGCTCTGCTGGACAGAGGCACAGGGAACTAATCTAAGGGGGAGGTGAAAGCCAACACAATTCCGGCTAGGCTTATAAATGCCTTTGGGCAGATAGCCTAGTACCTACCTATGAACCTATGAGCCTATGAACAAAAGTGCATTTTCACGAAAGCCAATTCATCAAATCAGCAAAACAATACAATAAACAGTACAAACACATTTTTGCAGGGAGTGCAAGCCCCTCTGCACCCCCACACTCCCACTACTTAAATATACTAATTCTGAGATTGCACTACAGTGGGAAAAAGGATATGTTCCCTTATCCCCACTGTACAGTCCTTCAGTGAATTGGCTTTTGCGAAACTGCACTTTTGTTTAAGTACACTTTCATTAATGTGGGCTCAGTCTTCTGTTTTTCAAAAATTTGAGTTTTCAATAAACAGAAGTAGACCCATATAGATCCTAGGTTCACCAGGAATTCCTCTGTGGCTGAGCATGGCTGTTGTATTGTAGGTCCTCCACTGGTGGCAGCATGATCCCTGGCAACAGCAGCTGCCCTTTGACGTGTGGCATTGACCATGTGTGTGGCCCAGTGTCGAACCTGCACGTAGGTCCTGTCCTGTTGGCCGATGTCATTAACAGCCCTCACAAGGTCGGCCAATAATGCTGCCCACTGTTCTTGATTGTGTCAACCCCTTGACAGCAGGATGTTACGGTTGTGTCTGAGGGCCTCCACTGTAGCATCATTTTCTGCAGATGAAAATGGAGGCTGTCTCTGTCTATACATCATACCTGCAAGACAGCAACAGGGGAAAACATTACAGGACCAGATACATGGATGGCCATGATGTACATACCCTGCACAACCAAAATAGGCTGCACTATCTACTGCTCCCTCACACATCATACTCCACAGTCTATCAACACACTACATGTGTGGCTATCACCAAGATAGTAGCAATACTGGTTATGTTTCCTGTGTGCTGTGACAGAGTCTGCTGTATGTCTCTACACCCATCATTGCAGTCTACTGTGGTGTGTCCCCTACAGGCAAAGTCCCACTACTATGTCATATGTCAGACAAATAGCTGTGTGCTATTGCAACAACTTTATGGGGACAATCCAGCAACACCAGTGTGCCATAATGACAGACAGCAATGCACACCTACTGTAGTATATCTTCCCTGTAGGCATCGTACCTCTCCACTACACAGATGTTTCTGGAATGTGAATGTGTGCCTCATAGATGTGGCCCTTTTGGCACACACATGTGAATGTCTGATACATGGCTGGCCAGTCATTGATGGTTGTTGTTAGACTATAGAGAATCTAGCTGTCACATGCCAGACACCTCAGAAAACACTTATGCTACAGTAATATCTGTTCATACTCTTACTTTGTATGGGCAATATGTATACTCTGTTGCTAAGGTTGGGCCTGTCTCCCCACACTAATTATGGATATGACCTGAATTCCTGCTGTAAGGGGTTGACAGGTATGTTACCCATAGCTCTCATGTAATGAGGTACAAATGTCAACAAAACACTGACCTAAACTGAGTACATCAGGAACAGTCAGGGATACTTTTACGATGTCAGAACTATTTCTGTGTGACATTGATAGATTGAGAGGAGGTAAATTACAGTACATTTTTTGATATTACAGCTGTGTACACCCTTACATACTATCAATATGTCTAATTCATAATCCACTAGCTTTCCTACAACAGCTGACTATTGTAGGAGGGAGTAACAGGGGCAGAGCTGTAATTTGATTCAAAGCAGGGATAGTTGAGATGCCTGCCTATAGCTATTGACAGCAGAATGTCACCAACATGTCACTACCATAGATGTACTACAGGCCTACTGTTGTAATCCCTATTCCCCATACTTCCATCCTCCCATCTGAATCCCATTATATGGAGACATGTATTACATACTTGGTAGAGTGAAGTAATCCTATTCTGACCAGAACCTCTGCAAACAGCTTGCAAAACCATTGTCTGTCTGAGTAAAGCAACATACAGACCTGTTCCCCATAAGACGTTAATTGCCTTCTGTAGGTAATACTCATTAACAGGTGATTGTCTGTGTACCAATCTGTGGATCAGACTTACTAATTACATCCAAAAACAGCTGGGTTGTACTTTCATTAGCCAATGATGAGGCACCACAGTGCAATATTTAAGGGCTTCATGTACGCCTTGGCTCTTTCTTAGTCTTTGAGATGGACATTAATGAGGTGTGGAGACTACAGCATCACAAGGGGTAGGTAGGAATACTGCCCACTGTTGTGATTTATGAGGTATGTCCACAGTTTTGCACGATATGTTTGGCCATTGTCCCATGACATTGTGATTATCTTGCAGGTCAGTGGTAAACATTTTGGGGTGTGGTCGGTAAGGAGAGAGAGAGAGAGATGTGAATGTCAAACGTCAAACCCATCAGAATATGCATGCTGCAGGAGTTACTATTCTATCAGTTAACTTCTTTGTAGGGTCAAAATGTGAAACATGTCCCTGTTACTGGACCTTTGCCCCCCCCACCCTTTATGTATGGTTTTGTCTGGATCCCTTGTTCTAGGGGGTTGTGAGGTATGGTAGGTCTGTAGCAACTAGCTTAACATATAGCTGTGTATTTTCCAGGCTGCAGTTGCTGCTGCAGCCTAGGACACATAGAGCGGAGTGTGAACATTTTGGAGGACAGCAAGCTGTATGTATAACTGAGGCAGCATTGTCAGCTCTGTTGTTACAGCAGAGCCAGGGTAAGGGTACGCTTTACAGTCTAGTTGAGGCATGTGCTTAGGGTACATCTGTTATGTAACAATGCCAATCACAGAGTAGTAGGTGACATATAGTTAAGCTATATGAATATGTGCAGCATGTCCCTACCTACAGGCCTTTGACTTGCAAACATGGGTAGCAGTTAATTTAGTAGCAGCAGCCTGTGTGGGTTAAAATTGCATGGCTCATTCATTACTTGCTGTGTTTAGAACAATGTAATTGAAGTGCAACACAATGAATTCAAACCCAGGACTCTGGGTGGCAAAACGTACTGCATGCAAGGCATTTAACAGACTGAGCTACTGAGTCAGTGCTACAGCAGGTGTATTTGCAAGATATATGTGCATACATACAGTCTGTGACACACGTCTGCAGCCATCATTATGTGCATGGCTGTCAAAGGCAGTTGTTCTGCAGAAGGGTCCCCGTTGTACACATGTACTTTCCCATTGCTGCCTTAGCAGGCATGTTTAAAGATGTTGCTGATAAAAGGGTACATTTACCTGCTATCACAGGTCTCACATACATCCATTATTATTTACTTGGCTGTGTACAGGGACATTCCCATTTTTCCCAGTAGATGTACTTGCAGTCTGTCAGTGGCAATCAGTATATTTTGCTGGATGTGCCTAACACTGTGAGAAACACATAAGATCATTAGGGCACATTTAAGTGGGTTTCACTGGTTTGCATGGCGCACCACTTAGCTCCGTGCAAACCCATGCTAAAAATTTAAAAAGGGGGTGATATGACAGTGGTGAAATGGGGGCAAGCAGGGGGAAGACATACTGAAAGCAGGTAGGGATGTGCAGGATGGGTGTAGGAAAGAGCCATAGCTTTCCATTTCTTGTACAGCAACAGCTATGCATTAGTACAGATTTAGTACATGAATGTGAACCCTTCAAACCCCAGAGAGAGGGGTAAGGACAACATAAATGTATTGTCAAGCCAATTGGACCTACTTAGCTGTGTCCAGTGAACACATGTGCAAAATGAAGAGCTATGTATGGGGCAATATTTGTTTTTGTGGGACAGGTGCCCATTTATTTTAAGGAGAGAGTGGAATGTTGGGGAAGGGATGTAGGTATATGTGGGGAGGTAAGTTGGGTAGGAGAGGTTGCATTTGCAGACTGACAAGACAGCATACAGGGGCTGTGTGTGACACATAGGGGGGTAAACACCTTGGATGGGGAGGGTGTTGTTGAAGTACAGGCTAACACAGAAGATCTTTGGCTAACAAAGTTTGCAGATGACTGCAAACTAGGAGCCATAATCAAAACTAATGATGTGGACATCCTACAAAAGGGCTTCACTGAGACAGATACCTGGTGTCAAAGCCATGGCCTCAAGCTCAATGCCAAAAAGTGCATTGTCATCCCTTTTGATAAAAAACTCTGTACCCATGAACTACCATATAGGCGGTAGTCTACTTACCACTGAAAATGTGATAAGAGACCTTGGGACACAGGTGGACAGTAGTATCTCCTTTGATAATCATATCGCCACAGTAGTCAGGAAATCCTTCTAAGTGGCACACCTCATCACAAAAGGTTTCTCATCCAGGAAAAAAGAGGCCATTGTTCCCCTCTACTCATCACTCATTAGACCCATTATAGAGTACAACACCCCTTTTGGTATGTACCTCCCAAGACATCTACAACAACTGGAAAGGCCACAGAAATACATCACAAAGAGGATTACCAGCCTCAAACAGATGTCCTATGCAGACCATCTCAAAAAACTCCAGCTTTACTCTGTCACATATCACCTACTCAGAGGCGATCTCTGCCTAACATACAGAGCTATGTCAAACCCAGAGCTGTTAGACATGCTCCACTTAAATAAATCCCAATCCCTCTGAGCTACACGCTCTAGGGACCTAAACCTTGTCACCACAATAAACAGAACATGCTGGAGGGATAGATTCCTGTCCCAGAGACTTCCCATACTCTGGAACAAATTACCTATCTATATCAAACAAAGCTCCTCATTAGCACTCTTCAACAAAATTCTTAATGATTGGATGGGAGATAGGAAATTCACCCTGGAGATCACTTCTATGGCTCTGCTAGACAGGGGCACAGGAAAATAATTTTATTGGGTGGCAAAAGCCTAGGTACTACTTGGCTAGGCTTATATAGGCCCTAGGGCCAATAGCCTAGTACCTACCTATGAACCTATGAACCTATGTGCCCCCAGATGGCAGCTGCATGACTGAGATCCCCAACCATGGGCAGTAAAAACTGCTCCTTCAGTGCCCCAAAAGTGGCTGTGCTGGAGGCTGGCTGCCAGGGCCACCAGGCCCCACCAGGTTGTCAAGTCTGCCCTCAATCCAGCAGTACCCAGTGCCATGGCTGGCTGAGGTAGGGTAGGTGGATCAGCAGGAACTGGTCTACCCTGTCATGCTAGAGGTATAACAATGTGTATAGTTTTGTTATGAGCAAAACATTTTGTTTGTTATAACAGCATGCCAGAAGATTGAAAATAACTCAGTAATATATCAATGCATATTATCTGGAACACAACAATAAATAACATAACAGTCAGTATATTAAAAGCATGCCAGTAACAGTTACAGCATAAGGCCAACAACATAGGAAATTCAACAAGATATGTTAATATGCAACCACTGTAATACATAACAATAATAAAACACATGCCCTAAAATAAAGTTTGGAGAACAACATATGTTAATAGTAAACCATAACCAATTCATAGCAATAATAAATGAAGATTAGGGGTGAGAAGAAAGAGACATATGGTCCATTAATACTGGTATAGGTTATATAGTTTACAACAGTACTGCTATATAGTCTACAGTTCTGTGCATTCTTTATGTATAACAGTGCCCTGTAGTCACTGTAGCATGTACATACCTCTCAAGCTATCCACATGGGACAGTATGAGCCAAGCAGTAACACCTGCAGGTACATAACTACAGAGAACACTTACACATCAGATGGACCTATATAACTACCAAAGTGTACTGTGGAATGATGTAGTGTGACTGCGCTATTGACATAATCATGTCGATAATACAAATGTGACAGAGGGATTACGCAACAGTAATTACAGTCCATGACAGCATGACATTTGAGAGACATGTTTGTGTACAGTACAGAGAGTAAACAACTATCATGCATTCCTTGGCAGTGATGGGGAGGATAGAACTTCAGCAAACCTTCATAGACACTCCAGGCATACAGCCATACCAAGATTACACATTTTATTTATTTTATTTTATTTTATTTTATTTCTATTGTACTTTTTGCCTTTATTTTATGAAGTCTTATCACATTCCTGGTCAATGCTGTTAGTCTGTTACATCTGAACATACAAATTATTTACTCATAATAAGGGTTACTTCACCCATTTACCTGTATTTCCTGTGGAGAGAACATCTGTCATCAATATGTAACTAATTCAGTCATATTTATTACTATATGGCACTGGGTTTGAACCCTGGTCAGTGTGTAGCAAAATGTACTTCAGACAGAGAATTTAACGAACTGAGCTACTGATCCACTGCTGTTTGCTGATTGACTGATATTTCCCTAGAGCTCACCCAGAAACATAATATGACCTGGTAATAGTACTACAGTTTTATACTAGAATGCAGTGACAGTTGAACACACATGCATGAGATTCATGTATGACAGAGATACTAGGTAAACTATACATTACTACATAGAATGCAGGTGTAAACAATATATTGTTAGTGGGTGGAAATATCTGTGAAGTCTACAAACCATATCAGATTAATGGGTTGGCTACCTCACCCATATGCAGTTGCAGATAGTATACTTGCAGTCTACAGCTATTACACTGCCATACTTGCCTGCAGCACCGTACCTCTGAGCATGAATGCATGCAGCTGAAATGCAATGGTTAAAACAAGACAATCCTGATATACACAATATACCTTGGGTGTTAATGCTATTGATTCAGATGTTATTGCAGAACAAGTGTCATAATGCATTTCTTGTAATACAGCTCTGAATCTACAGTTATTGTATAACACTCTTTATTAGCTATACCTTGAAGCAGGGAGTGGTATTCTTTTGTGTTTTTATTTCACAGCAGTTGTCATAATCGATTTCATGCAAAACAGCCTTAATTACACACATATTGCACAACACAGCATTTTTAGCGGTACCATCATGCAGTTACTGGTATAGTTCAGTCTTTATTGCACAACAGCTGATGTAATGCAGGTGTTGCAATACAACTGTAATTCCACAATTATTGCAGTAGAAACTGTATTTAATTTACATTATCAGGGCTAATGCTTTAGTCTTCCCTGTTTAATGCACTATACTTGGCAGTAGTCACTTATTGTAGTACAGGCCTAAGTCCACATTCATTGCAATACACAAATCTTTACTGTATATACCTATTGGCAGTTAATGCTTTATTCTTTACTGCTTATTTGACTATAGATTGCAAATTAATCTGTACTCACCACACTCACAGAGCAACCTGGCCAAGCGCTCAGCATACGTCTGTAGGTTATGAGCCTCTGTTCTACAGCCATAGGGAGAGAAGCACACCATTATGCATACCTGTCTATCAAACATTCAGATTAGGTATTGGTAAAACAATGCTGACAGTACTTACAAACTTGTGGGGTATTCCCTGCCCGAGCTTCCCAGACCCAGTTGTCCAGATGCTCCCCCTTCCAATACTTCAGGTTGTCATAGCAGTGACTGACCTGCTCACCTGTGCAGGGGATACCTGTAACACCAGTGAGATCATGTGCTAGCTGGTTCCATGCCTCCACCTTGCACTTGGAGCCCTGGAACTGCCCCTGCCTCAGCCAGTCTTTCTGGCCTTTCACCAAAAGTCCAACCATGACCCTGGACTCCAGAATGCCCCACCGCTGTGCCCAGAAGTGTGCACCTTCTCCAATGCCTGCCATAGTTCCTGCACAGTTCAAATTCCAACTGGTTATGCTGTATTCCCACTTGTTGCTCTTAATATAGCCTGTTTTCCCACCCTTACATGCCACTGGGCAATTTTTAAAAATGCTGCGCATCGCTTGGGGTAGGGCAAACCAGCACAGCTGAGCTAAGCAGTGCTTAAACTGGCAATGCTTAGCAGTGCTTAGCAGTGTGCAAACCAGATAAGCATAGCCAAGCGATGCCAACCACTGCCAAGCAGTGCCTAAACAGAGGTAGTTTAAGCAGTGCTTAGCTGGTCTGAGCAGGTCTTACAGATCTTAGCCTAGCGCAGCAGATCATGATTTAAAAATAATTGGCATAATTTATATTTCCAAAATAATTGCTTAATTTCCATTCCATATATTCAAACCCCACACCTACTGCATATAAGGCCGTAACTCTTAACCACTTGGCTACATGGATATGTGGAATGCTGCTATACTTTTACATATAACTCTGAGCTAACTTTAACCACTGCTAAGCCCTGCACCACTCCACACAAACCTGCTAAGCTATGCTTAAACTTGACCTTTGCATCACAAAATAGATGTATCCAGTTTCTATTTTTAGATGTCTGGTACGTGTCAATTGCTGTGGTGCATGCTGCACCATGCAAACTACAAAAAAAAAAAAATTAAATACATTGATATAATGCACTTAGGCAGTGCAGGGGGTGTGTTACTCATCTGCAAATACATTTAGTCACACACTCCCTACACTGATTCAATAACCGCATTCCACAGCTCTCCCTTAACTATGCACCATCATTAATATGCTACCAAGGAGGAATCACATACACGGACACTAACTTCTGTGCAGGCTCTACACTATGCCTACACGGATTTTATTACATCTGAGGGAGTGTGTGTGTGTGTGTGTGTGTGTGTGTGTGTGTGTGTGTGTGTGTGTGTGTGTGTGTGTGTGTGTGTGTGCTGGAGGTCCTTGTAAGATGGCAGAAAAGGGATCTGAGTCAAATGAAGGAAGAGCTAGAAGAGACAGTTGAAAAGCAGGACGACCTAGAGAGCACATTCCAAAGAGACAAAGCAAGAAAGAAGGAGTGGAACAACAACATCTAGTGAAATATGCAAAGGAATTAGTAAAACAATTTGTTGAGTCAGTGCCTAGGGCTAGATCTAATGATTCAAATGGCTTATAGAATGGGGAGAAGTGATGGCTGCAGTCAAAAGGAGAAGTTTTTAATGGTTTTTGTCTTTCGGCTTTTCCCGTTTAGGGGTCACCACAGCGGAACTCCGGTCCGCTAATGATTGGCAGTAGATTTTGGTGAATGCCGAGGTGCCAGCTCGACATTCAACCTTCAACAAAGGCACGCCCATTTACGTGACATTTCAAATTTTTAAAACCAAACACAAAATACCTAAGCAACTTGCATGGAAAAAGGGCCTGTTTATGGGAGGCAGAAAGCATGGGTAGTAAAGGACTATGATAACACTGAGTATCAGAAGATGGCCAGCTTGTTACCATTCCAGTGACATATCAGTAAAAATAAACCTATAAAATGACATATCCAGTGGCACTTAAGGTTACTTGATAGGGCAAAACCCAATAATGTAAGAAATGCAAAGAAGCCTTTTGTTGTAAAAATGAGTGATTTCAAGAATATAGCATTAACCAAAAAGGAGATACTCAGGTTCCAATGGAGTTGCAGCAGAAAAACAGAAGCAACGTGGAGGTATCATAAGGAGGAGAGCTGGACCTGCTAATGCTGAGGCCTGTATTGGCAGAGTCAAGTGGCTGTACACTAATGGGATCAAATAAAGTAGTTCTGCATGACCAGGGAGGTGGACACACAGAGAAGTGGTGGGAGGAAGAGGCCAATGTGAGAGATTGTGCCCCATTAAAGGACAGAGAACAGTGAAGGAGATTATAGGTAAATCAGCTGAAAGCAGTGGAAGAGGAAGACTGGCCATAATTGTTTGTGGAAAGGACGCTTGAAGGAGGAAGGCCCAGATGAAGATACCAGACCAAAGGACTGAGAAAAGAATCAGAGAGCCAGGGGGTGATCACTCAATGGGTGAGGCCCATAAGTATATCAGAGGAGGAGTGAGAGTAGTATAATCTGGAAAACCTCATTTTCAATGTATATAAAAATAGAGACAGAAAAGGGGAAATGTGTCATGCTGAAAATCCATGCATTTGTATGTTCCTGCTGTTGCTGTGGAGAAAGATGAAGAGGAGTGAGGGGATTTCAAATGAATTTGGAGGAATACAGCATAGAAGAAAAGCAACTAAGACTGATGGAAGCCAGAAGTGCAAGATAAATTTAATGGTAAGGAGGAAGAAATAAAGAAAAGTGGAAGGAGTAATTGAAGGACTTGTAGGACATTTTTTCTGTTATTCCGTGGATAGACATCACCAGAACTTATATTTATATGCATTATTTGCATGTTGACTGTGTAATGAGGTGAGATGTTTAGTGTTTAATAATTAATACTGGGGTGAAGGTGAGCTGTATTATGATGTAGTAGTCTGAAACTGGAAAAGGAGGAGAACTTATTAAACAGAGTATAATGAGGGTGATTTTGGGGGGAGGGGGTATGTCATAAATAAAGAAGAAGCCAAGGAGTATTGGTCTTATTCAAACCTGCTAATAGCACTAAATCAGGACATGTGAGTGTTGCAAAACTACAGGGAGAATTCTGTGAGAGCTAGATAGTCAGGTATACAGGTACCCAGAAAAGTGTTTATTGTTATTGTTATAAATAGTTAGTGATGTGTTTATTTATGTAGATATGCAAGAGTGCAAGTATGTAGCAATTTACATGTTTGCAGTACAGCTCAGGGCATTAGACAATATGAGAAAGCAGGCAAAGCAGAGAGGGACTAGGGAATAAGTGAAGTTAATGCTGTCAAGAACAATAGGGACTGTTGTTTGGGGAGAATAAAAGGTACACAGGTCGGGCAGCTCTAATAGTTTGATGTGTGTAGATTGCTTATTTATAAAGGCACAATTATGTATTAGAGGAAGAAATAATTTAAGTTGGGAATGGAATACTGACTGTGGTGTAAGTGTGTGAGGGTGTGGAAGTGTGTGAGGGAGTGTAAGTGTGTGAGATTGTGTAAGTGTATGAGGAAGCATAAGTGTGTGAAGATGCATAAGTGTGTGAGGGTGTGTAAGTGTGTGAGGTTGTGTATGTATGTGGGTGTGTGAGGGTGTGTAAGTGTGTGAGGATGTATGTGTGAGGATGTGTATGTGTGTGAAGGTGTGTAGGTGTGTGAGGGTGTGTATGTGTGTAGGTGTGTGAGGGTTTGTAAGTGTATGACAGTATCTAAGTGTGTGAGGATGTATAAGTTTGTGAGGGTGTATAAGTGTGTGAGGGCATATAAGTGTGTGAGGGCATATATGTATGAGAGGGTGTGTAAGTGTGTGAGAGTGCATAAGTGTATTAGGGTGTGTAAGTGTGTGAGAATGTGTAAGTGTGTGAGGATGTGTAAATGTGTGAGGGTGTATAAGTGTGTGAGGGTGTGTAAATAGGAAGAAGTGCACTAAGCTCTGTCTCCAGATAAGGGGACATGGGAGATGGGGAGGGAGATAGAGGGGGATATGCAGGAAAGATGCGATAGATTAGATGAATCGGAATATGGTGAAGATCTTGGGCATTAATTCCTGAAACAATTTGTGGCTTAAGAGGGAGAGGGACAGGGAACAATAGGCATACCTCTTAACCTTATAGTGCAAGAAATCAAGGCAAAGTCAAAAATTAATTGTGGGCAACATGTTACTCCTACAAATTAGAAAGTCACTAGTATAACAGCTATTGACTACCATTGATTTACTGAAGGATATGAATGGCATTAACACCAAAAAAATAAAACTCTCTCATCTAACTTAATAGAAAACTAAGAGGACTAATTAAGTCCAACAAAGCAAATTTTGATGTAAAAATGAAGTCTCAGGACATGAACAGCCATAAGGCCTTCTTCAACTACTGTATGTCTGACACCTCAAAGGCAGCACACAACAGTGTGCCATACTGCTGGTAAATGGTGCCACATTCACAGAACCAGGAGTTCTAGCAAATCTTCTGACAGTCAAATTCAGCAACAACTTTACCCCCTCTCACCACCAGCCACCCAACAGAAAATATCATCTAGCACAATCCCTCCAACTATCAGTAGGGAACAGGTCTTAGATGCAGTCCCTAAGGTCAAGAATACAGCTTTGATTGGCTCCAATAATATCCCAGGATGTCCCCTAAGCAACCTGAAATATGACCTACCAGGGCCACTGGTGTCACTGGCCAACTGTAGCCTCTGAACAGGCTTCGTGCCACATCAATGGAAAACTGCAAGAAAGATAGACCATAAACGGATCCCAGGAACAATCAACCAATTAGTCTGACTAGTTTCATATGCAAAGCTCTGGTAAGAATTATCATAAAAATTATTACATCTGACAGAGGAAACCTTCAAACACTGGACCAAACCCAGTTTGGTTCATAAAAAGCAGGTCATGCCTACTAAACCTGGTATGCTTCATTCAGAAGGTCACCAAGGCAATGGATGAGGCAAAACAGTGCATACTGCCTAACATGACCTCGCTAAGACAATTGATAGAAATCCCCACTCTGGCACTGGAAACAAAGTCACAGAATTAGGCATGACCCCCAGGTATGTAACTCTACGGATAGCTAGCTGGCTCACAGACAGTACCCAAGAGGTTAGGGATGAAGAGAACACCTCCACAAAGAGGCCAGTCACCAGTGGAATCCCACAGGGCTCTGTGCTATGTCTGTTCCTCTTTGTCATCTATTTTTCATAAGTCAAGACCAATGTCAAGGGCCGCTATTTTACCAAATTTGCAGATGATTGCAAGCAAACATTGAAACCTCCCATGAAATGAACATCTTACATGAAGGTCTAACAGAGACGAATGACTGGTGCCAAAAATCATTTTGGGAAGTTGGATACCCAGGTATCTACCTCATCAATAAAACATCACTAAAAGTAGACAGAGTAATCAAGGATTTGGGGACTCGTGTAGATATTAACCAGGCTTTCAATCAACATTTGTCTAAGGTTCTAAAAAAATCATTCTATTTCACTCAACATATAAGTAAGGGTATAGCATATAGGGCCAGGGAAGTCATCATACCACTGTACTCATCCATCATCAGACCCATCATTGACTATAATGCCCCTTTCTGTATACACCTGAACAGGCACATGCAACAAGTGTAATATCCACAAAACTTACTAACAAAAAATACAGAGCATAAAACAATGTCCTATGCAGATCACCTCAAAGTCCTATGTCTATACTCTGTTTCCTACCATTTGCTGAGAGGCGATTTATGACTGGATTACAAGGCATCTTTGAATGCTGCTCTGGACCTTTTGCATATCCACAAAATGAACAGCACCAGCTCTGGACCTTTTGCATATCCACAAAATGAACAGCACCAGAACAACTAGAGCTAAGGGTTTAACTTTGCCTGTGACTTAAATAGGACATGTTGGATGGACAGGTACATATCTCAGATAATTCCTATTCTCTGGAATACACTTCCTCTCCATGTGAAACAGGGCCCTTACCTAACCCTACTTAAATGCAACCTGCACCAGTGGATGGGAAATCGGAAATAAACCCCTGTTCTGACACCTATGTCCCTGATGGACAGAGGCAGCTATTAAATTATATCCTAACTAACATACACCCCTTAAAGTAACCTCTAAAGCACAATAACTCATTGGATACATTTACTTTGTATGGTTAGGCTTATAAAGGCCCCAGTGGTCATTAGCCTAGTGTACACCTATGAATCTATAATGACTGACAGTAATCATTTGTGATTTATGACTGGAAAAAGGAGACATTGAGGAAGTTCCTACAACACAAGCACAGGTATCAGATATATGGTGGGTATTTTTGTGCATGTATTTGAATGTGTGCATTGTGTGTGGGGTAGTGATTGGAGGTGCCTGTGCTAACACACTGCATCTGCAGCCACTGTTAATTGTCACATGAAAGTGTTGATCTGCACATGCAGTAGTTAATAGTGATTCAGAAACATGTAAATTAGCTGATAATGAAGTCTTTACTCATGGTGACTAATGTGTCCCTGAATCACACAATACCACATTGTGGAAACAGGGCCTTTTTACTACAGCCCTTAATGTGAGTGATGAGGTTCTTTCTGAGACCCCAAGTATGTCTGAAAGTTTTGGAATGCCCCTCCATTCCAGCAAAACACAGAGTTAAACTAATCATTTTTTTGGGAAGTCACCCTCCCCTGGTAACTATCATATCAACAGCACACCCCTAAGAGATGACCTAGTACTCAGGGATTTGGAGACACACATAGACAATAATCCAGCCTTTGACCATCACATGTCTACAGTAGTGAGGAAATCATTCTATGCTGTGCAACTTATAAACAAACATCAAAGGAGGTCATTGTTCCACTGTATTCAGCATTAGGTGTGGAGCCTTTTACAGGCTGCCTGTTTCCATTAGAGACATAGGTGCCAAAGCAGGGATGAATCTCCTGTTCCCCATCCAATTGTCCAAGTTACATTTGAATTGGGTTAGGGAGAAACTCTGCTTCACATGGATGGGGAACCTGTTCCAGACAAGGGATAGTCTTTGAGATACATGACTTTCCCTCCAGCTGGTCCTATTTATAATCATAGACAAAGTTTATGTCTTTAGAACAGGTAATTCTTGTCCTGTTTGTTTTGCCAATATGCAGGAGGTCCATCAGAGTGGTGTCTGACATTGCTTTGTATGTCAAATATAGATCTCCCTTCAACAGCCTGTAGGAGACAGAATACAGGGATAGTGCCTTCAAGCAGTCTGCACAGGACATGTTACTTACGCCCTATATTCTTTTAGTGAGGAACCTCTGTGGGCATTCCAGTTGTTGGATATGCCTGGTTATGTAAATATCAGAGGGGGGATTGTACTCAATGATAGGTCTAATGAATGCCGAATACACTGGAATAATGACTTCTTTGGACCTAAATGCCATCCCTTTGTTTATAAGTTGCACAACATAGGATGATTTCCTCACTACTGTAGGCACATAATGGTCAAAGACTAGATTACTGTCTATGTGTGTCCCCAAGTCTCTGACTACTGGGTCACCTCTTAGGGGTGCATTTTCAATATGCTAGTTACCAGGGGTGGATGACTTCCCAAAGGATACTAATATGCATTTTGTGGCATTTAGTTTTACTGATTGGCTCTGAGATCAGTTGTTTGTATGTGGCATCCTGTCCTGGAGAGCATTTGTGTTGGTGGGGTATTAAAATGACAGCTCCTAATTTGCAATAATTTGCACATTTAGTTACCCAGAGGCCACTAACATTGGCCTTGACTTCAGAGAAGTAAATATCACTACTGAGAGACTCTGCTTGTGAATTGCCTCTTTGTAAAGGTAGAATCTCCAGTTCTAACTTCATAAGTCCTGTCTGTTAGCCAGCTGGCTATCTAACAGGTGACATAATGGTTTGTACCTAACCTCCTGAGTTTGTCAACAATGCCCAAGTGAGGTATTGTGTCAAATGCCTTGGCAAGGTCAAGGTAGTTAGTACAAACCATTTTGCCCTCATTCATTGGTTTGTTGACCTTCTCAAAGCTCAAGTGCATTGCCCTGTTTGACCAGTCTTGAGTTACTTTTATTTTTTATATAAATTGTTACACCTCCACCTTTAGTCCATGTCTGTGTGATAGCTGGTCTAAATGTGTGAAAGGCATTATAACCTTGCACTGTGTGCTCTCTGCAACTTGAAAGCATGTCTCAGTGACTGGACAGATGCTCAGCATTCTCTAGGGTGAAGAGAGATTCCAGGGATTGGACCTTTTTTCTTTAAACTCCTAGTAACACCTTTAGATTTTCTTGGTTTTGATTTGCCATGTTTGAAGTACTTTCAGTTTGTCATTGCCTAAAAAAGGCATTATGGAGGATGACAATGTTTTAGCTAAAATTCGAAAGCCTAGAGGGAAGAGGTGCAGACCATCCTTGGCAAAGCAGCATGATCTGTTGACCATCTCCTTCCATGCTGACAAGTATTGCACCCCCTCAGAATGACACTAGAAACTAAGCCAATTATTCAAGTCAGTCATCTTTTCTTCATATAGTGGTGCCATCCTTGGATAATGTAAAATGCTGCTCAATGTTAAGCTCATACCAGCCTGGGACACACATTCCAAAAGTTCCATGATACCTCTCTAAATATAGTCAAGGGAGGTATGTCTCAGGTCATTTACACCTGCATGGACTATGATTGAGTCATAATGGTACTTGTGGTCCAGTGACCTGAGTGTGTGCATAATGTGGCGGATCCTGATCTCTGATAAACAACTGACTGTGACTTTCTCCTTACTCAGCCTGGTGAGAGGGACATCAGCATGTCTCACAATGGAGTCTTCAATGACCAGAATGTTGGATTGTATGGTGTCTTGCCTTATGGGCTTGGAAGTATAGATTCTGTGAGATGTGACTGAATGTGTTGATGTGGATGTTGTTTTGAAAGAGTGCATTCAGGCTGGTGAGGGTATATGTTATGCTTCATCAAGGAGGTCCTTGGGTTTTAGGAAGGTTACATTTAAGTGCCTCAACATATGTGGGTCTATGTGTGTCCGTTGAATTGTGTGTGATGGGTGCAATGTGTATGCACTGATAACCTTATTGACATTAGGAGTGCTTTTATGTGAGAGATTTGCCTCCACTGACTTTGTGTAAATACATCTCTCACATACCATATTAGTTTGTTTGAGCATTAACGGGTTGTCAGTAAACATGAGGCAATTTCTACATTGAAGTAGGATGTCTGCATCCACCATACTGGCAACAGAGATAGTGAGAAAGTTCATATGCATGGTAACAGACCCTTTTAATTGATTAGACAGTTGCAGTGATAATATAAAGTAATGTCAGGAATATCCAGTTTGCAACTCTTGGGGCTTGTCACTGCAAACTAGTTGTCCTGTGTGCATGCATGCAACTAGGTATTGGTGAAATTTCAATGGTGCTTTTGCAGGGAAAATGTCAACTCATGGTGTCTGCGTCTATACAGAGCACTGCCAAACACTTTGATGGGAAACTAATAAGTACACCCTGATGATTTATGGATGAAGTATTTAGGCCAATATTCAGAAATTAGAAACAAATCAAGTAATACTTACTGAAAACAAAGAATTAGCTTGTCAAGAATTATGAAAAGTGGGGAGTCATCTGAAAGGCTACTGCCTAGGTACTACTAGTGGTGGCCTTACTACAGCTTCACACTGCTGGAACACAATGTTCCTTTGCTTCTTCTCTCACCAGTAGGAAAATATTAGCACTGATCCCAAGATGTGAAGCAGGCCACAGCCTGTGTGGTGATCCACACTATTGACCCAGATGATGCAAGGGTCTATAAGCTTGTTGTAGCCTTTTCCTGGAAGATGCCTTTAATAGCAACCAGACCAATCAGAAAGGTCAAACATAGACACTCACTGCCCAATCAGAAACAATCAGGAATCAATGCACTCTGCTCCTTCTCTCAACAGGAGTAAAATATAAGCACAAATTCCAAGTAAGCACCTATGAAGTAGTTGGTAGGCTTTGCAGTGATAGGAAATGATGTCCCTATGCTCCTTCTCTCACTAAGAGCAAAACAGAAGCACTAATCCCAAGATGACTACTGAGAGACAGAATTTGGGCTCTCCAATAATTGGTGGCCTTGGGGTAAATGTTGCAGATTTTAAAGGTAATATGGAAAAATGGGTTAATATTCTAAAAGATGCAGTGTGCACTATGCAGTTAGATATGAAAAAGGAGATGCCTTAAGGTTTAGCTACCTAAGTAGAGAGCCACTAATTCTAAAAGATCAAGATAGATTGGGGGGTTATCTGTATTCTGGTTCTATGTGGGATGACCAATACATTTAAAAAGCTGAAGAGGAATGATTTCATAAAATGATAATTGTGTGCTTACTCAAAATAGTCAATGAAAGAGGAGAAGGAAGGAGATATGTGGTCAAATTAACATAAGAGACAGGCAACTAGAAAGACAGTTAAGTTTAAAAACAGAATGGCATCAAGGTGGGAGGGTTGGAAAAAAGTAATTTCTGTGTGACTCACAAGAGACACAGCTGTGGTCTCTTTTCTAATTTAAATATGCACTTAAAAGCAGAATACAAGAAAAACACTGTAAAGAAAACAAATCACAATATACAAAATAGAAGAAGGCAACAAACAATACAAAATAGAAGAAAGTAAAACAAACTAAACTTTTCCTCACAGCAAGTTGTGGCAGAGTCTGGGTGAGCTTTTCCAATACCACTTCCATATGCACTGGAGATCACAGCCAGTTGAGGCCAAGAGGACCACATCATCTGCAAATAATAAAAATGCAAGATTTGTGCCCCCAGACTAAATACTCTTCAAATCTTGGCTGCATCTTGATTGCCCATGAACATTATAGGCTGGAAGGGAGGTGATAACTCCTAGTACAGAGACCTATGCCCAGCATGAACATATTCATCTTAATACTGACAATGCAAACACACCTGTCGCTTCCCAAATACAGGGAGCAAATGGCAGTCATCAGTGGCCATATGGCCCCATGCTGTTGCAGCACCAACCACAAGATATTTTAGTGTACATGATTCTATGCCTTCTCCTGGCCAAGAAAACATACATAGACCATGATTAGCAAGCTCCCTTAATGCCACAAGTATCTGTGGAAGACAAATAGCTGATCTATGTTTCACAGTCTGGGTGGGCTGTGCATTGTTTCTGCTGGATTAGAGCCTTGACT
Source organism: Protopterus annectens (assembly GCF_019279795.1). Lineage (NCBI taxonomy): Eukaryota > Metazoa > Chordata > Ceratodontiformes > Protopteridae > Protopterus > Protopterus annectens. Next base: position 1,345,750,919 of record NC_056728.1, read on the forward strand.
ACTGCAGACTCTTTTATCCCATCCTGGGATATACTTTCCCAAAAAGGCTAAGAAGTTTAATCCCTGTTTTACAGGAAAGCATTACCCTGCCTCCATTTTTAAAATGGCTATCACTACTTCAGCTTGATAGCCCTGAGATACTGCCAAAGTCATCCACATAACACTGAAAAGGTATATTAACCGTGACACTCCATACTGAAAATGTATTCTTAAAATCTTTTAGCTTTAGACATGTTATAGCCATTTGTTGCAGTCCCACTGATAACTAAATCATCAGTTACTAAGGATGTGCCTCATACCTGTCAAGTGTACCTCATTACAAGGAACGTACCTCATTGGGGTCTTAAAAAGTTCATGTTCCTCGAAGTTCCTCAAAGCTTCACATTGAAAGAGTTTGTCACACATTCAGTGTTAGGATTTTTTTAAGTGAAATCCATGATAAATAGAAATTAGGTTCATAGGTAGGTACTAGGCTATCGGCACAAGGGCCTATGTAAGCCTAGCCAGCAAGGTACCATAGCTTACGCCACCCAAGAAAGTTATTTTCCTGCACCACTGTCCAGCAGAGACACAGAAGTGATCCCGGGGTGTATTTCCTATTTCCCATCCACTCATCAAGATTTTTCTTGTAGAGTGCTAATGAAGAACTTTGCTTGAAATAGATGGGTAGCTTGTTCCAAAGTATAGGAAGTCTCTGGGACAGGAATCTATCCCTCCAGCGTGTCCTGTTTATTGTGGTGACAAGGTTTACGTCCCTAGAGCATGTAGCTTAGAGGGATTGGGATTTCTTTAGGTGTAGCATGTCCAACAGCTCTGGGTTTGACATAGCTTTATATGTTAGGCAGAGATCATCTCAGAGTAGGCGATATGCTACGGAGTAAAGCTGGAGTTTCTTGAGGCGGTCAGTGTAGGGCATTTGTTTGAGGCCAGTAATTGAGGTACTTCTGTGGCCTTTCCAGCTGCTGCAGATGTCTTGTGAGGTACATTCCAAAAGGGGCATTGTACTCTATAATGGGTCTAATGAGTGACGAGTAGAAGGGAACAATGACCTCTTTTTTCCTGGATGAGAACCCTTTTATGATGAGGTGTGCCACATAGAAGGACTTCCTGACTACTGTGGTGATGTGACTATCAAAGGAGAGACTACTGTCCACCTGGGTCCCAAGGTCTCTTATCACACATTTGGTGTTAAGTACATTGCTGCCTATGTGGTAGTTCATGGGTACAGAGTTTTTACCAAAGGAGATAACACTGCACGTTTTGGCATTGAGCTTGAGGCCATGGCTCTGACACCAGGCATCTGTCTCAGTAAGGCCCTTCTGTAGGATGCCCACATCATTTGGGGATTTGACTATGGCTCCTAGTTTGCAGTCATCTGTGAACTTCGTTAGCCAGAGGCCTTCTGTGTTAGCCTGTACTTCAGAGAAGTAAATACCAAACAGGAGAGGTCCAAGGACTGAACCCTGTGGTACTCCATTTGTCACTGCTTTGAGGTCAGATTTGGAGTCTGCAACTTTTAAAATGTGGGTTCTGTCAGTGAGCGATTTGGCAACTCATCTTGTGATATATGGATTTATACCTAGTTTAGTGAGTTTAGCTATAATTCCAGAATGGGTGATGGTGTCGAAAGCCTTGGTGAGGTCAAGATAGGCTGTGTGAACCACCTTACCCTCATCCATGGCTTTGGTGACTTCCTCAAAGAAGTCGATCAGGATCAGGAGGCATGATCTGCCTTTCACAAACCCGAACTGGGTGAGATCCAGAGTTTGGAGGTTACCAATGTCTTTGTTTATGAGTTCCATGATGATACATTCCATGGCCTTGCAGACCAGGCTCGTCAGGCTAATAGGTCGATAGTTCCTGAGATCAGTGGTGGCTCCCCCTTTGTGGAGTGGGATAACTGTTGCTGTGTGCCATTCAGTGGGCACAAAGCTTGATGCAAAGCTATTATTGAACATGGTGCTTAAGTGGGGAGCCAGTTCATTCTGAAGTTCGTGTAAAACTCAGCCTGGGATGTTGTCTGCTCCCATGGATGCTGTGTTTTTGGCTTTAGAGAGTGCAGCTTTTACCTGCGTAGTTGTGATTACAGGGACTCTGCATTCTTTCTGTATAGATATGGGCCCTTTAGGGGGTGAGAGGGGGGTAAAGTTAGCACTGAATTGATCTGCCAGGATGTTGGCAATATCAGTTGGTTCTGTAATTTTCGTGCCTTTGTGCTGTAACTCAGAGCAGATCTGGGTGTTGCCATCTAGATTCTTGACATAGCTATAGAATGCTTTGTGGTTGTCATTGGTTTTAGTGGTGATTTTGTTTTCGTCGCTAGCTTTGGAGGATCTTATAACGGATCTCAGCTTCTTACTGAGGCTGACCAGGAGCTCCCTCCATTCATGGGATTTTTCTCTTCTTGCAACAGTTTCTTTCTTCTGTTTGTTTTGTTTATTTTGTTTAGGACCCAGGACCCTTTTCTTTTTTTTTTTTTTTTGGTTCTGAGCTCTGTTTGGGATCATCCATGTATGATCCATGCACTAAGTGTGGTGCTGTTGTGGGTGTTTGTGTATTGTCAGTGTATTGTTGTCTCTTGTGCATGTGTCATGGAAGTCAACACTCTCACTCTTAGAAAAGTTGGCTTTGGAAAACTTTTACTGTTTTTTTCCTTAATTTTTATTGTTAATTCATTAATTAAATTCCTTTACTTTCAAATAAAACTTTTATATTTTAACCATAATATGACCTTTGACTAGTCCTAGTTGAAGTGTTTTTTGTTGTGTTATTTGTTCCCATTTGTTCCACACCACATTAAGGTGAGGTTCTTTCCTCATTGGAGATGAAAGGTTGAGAGCTATGAAGAGTGATTGATCCATGAAGAGAAGAAGATCAGAACAGGTTCTAAATGCTACAGTACAGGTGGATGAGTGTGGGGTGATGGCTGGTGGATCCCCAGTAGGAAGGCTACATGCAAAAGAAAATTAATGTCATTCTTTTTTTAAGAAGAAAGATTAATCTGTAATGGTCATGTCCTTCATTTCATGGATGTTTTCACTTAACACTGGGAAGGTCAGACAGCGCTCAGTAGTGTCACACATGATATCACTGACAATCTCCCCATATCAATCCTGAAATGCCTGCAAATGTTGGAGAGAGAAAGTTTCCTTTAAGCTAATACTACTTTGGAAGATCACTCTATTAAAGGAAGTAATCAAGTCTCAGCAGTGAAATGACTGACACAGTGACATCCTTAATGGGCATGTGTTGAAGAAGGCAGTTAACGATAGTGGCAGAGATGCAGGTTTTATACATATATATATATATATATATATATATATATATATATATATATATATATATATATATATATATATATATATATATATATATATATATATATATATATATACTTTCTATCACTTCCACATGCAGAAGAGAATTAACTTTGTAATAGAGATTAAATTAACAAAATTATTTTGTGTTTGAGATTGGGCACCTTCACACTGTTAGTGTAAAGAGGTCATTATTTGAGGGGGTGTTATTTATTAAAGTTCTGACTATCCCTCACAGTATGACAAGAGGCCAGGTCCTGTCTATCATTACTGAATTGCTTTATTAAGATTAGGCAGATGAGAACCTCATACAGGTTACTGATTCTGTCAACTTTGGGGGAGATGGCATTGGACTGCTATTTATCAACTCTGTGAGTTATTACTTAAAAACTGAGGCACCATTAATCTACAGTCAGTGGTAGTTTCCATCAGTTATTTACCCTGTTTTTATGGATGCAGTGTTGACTGTCCACAACTGAATATCTATCATCACAGCAATTTCTCCAGTTGTGTAATCAGCCACCAGATTTGCTTTAAGGGTTCAAAGAACTTTGCCCTCCAATGCATGTCAGTTGCTAACATTTCAGTGGCTAGAAGTGAATATAAACTAAGTCAGTAAGTTCAGCAAAACTTTGAGCTGAACCTATATTTGAAAAAGTGACAGTTCAAAACTGGCTTAAAATGTACACAATTAGAATGTGTAAGCAAAGCTTTGCTCTTTCTTAAATTCAATGCAAAATAAATAAAATTAAACAGGGGGTAACATTCATTTATTCTCCATTACCCATTTTATCTTATTAGGGGTTTCAAAAGAGCTGAAACCTATGATTAATATGTGCAAACCACAGAACCATTCCTTGATGGGACCTGTAAATAGCAGAACACGCACGCGTGCGTGTGTGCGCGCACACGCACACACACACACACACACACACACACACACACACACACACACTGTGCAGTTTAGCAGAACATTTCACCTATAAGTACATCTTTGGGATGTGGGAGGATACAGTTAACCCTCAAATAAATTCATATGGAAACAGGGAAGATGTGTAGACTCCACACAGAAGGTGTTCCAGCCTTCAGTGCAAGATGGCACCAGTTATAGATTATTTGAAGAAATTAAGCTTCTTTAAATAATGAACATTGATGGGAATTATTGTCAATTTTTGTCATCAATTTTTTAAGTGTGGGTCCATGTCAATGAAATGAGTAGTTTGCAGAGGATTTAGTTAGCTCATTAGTTATTCTTTGCCAACCAGTTTAGTCCCACTAGGGTAGTGTCCTCTGTTTAGGGGAGACATGAGGTAGTATTCCTTCTTGTAGAAGATCTTTGTAGTTGCAGGACAGCTGAACAACAGTGTGTATAATATGAGCCCATGTTTCACTTCTGTAATGAATATTTTATGAAGTGAGATATGCAAGAAAGAAAAAAATGCTTCATTTGAAATGTAGCTTATGTTTTAGGCTATTTATGCAGACAGTGATACTGAAGATGGGAATCAAAGTGCAAAAGAAAGTGCACATTGTGGAGCAATCACTACACTGGGAGAATCTCTCTTGCTGCTAACATATAGCAGCCCTGGAGTCAAATAAAAGTAAGGGTTGCAAGGGCACAACTCTTTATTTGGAATGTGGACTGCTCTGCTCCAAGAATAAAAAAATAGGTATGATTCCAAGTCTAAGTGTGGAAGTTACAGGAATTTGTTGACATTCAGAAGCATTTTCCAGTTAAATTCATTTTAATACGCATGGTTCAGTTTTGTTATTCTTTTAATGAAAGCTTGGTGACACTGAACTCAGTTTGTGTTCTGTAAACTACTGTACACATGACACCAGCCAGTCTTAGAGTTTGTGACTGACAGTGCCTGTACAGAAAAGCTGAAAAGGCTGCAATTATTGAATGAGTGAGAGATAACATTGCTAGCAGCTGTCTTGAACTTTATGGATTTAAACAAGCATATTTTAGAGACAAGTTATATTTTTGTATCTGAGTGGTTCAATTTAAAATGTCAGATTCATTGCTAAAGATCAACAGTACATGTTAAATCCAGTACATGAACATTTTTTTGTTACTGGCACCCTTGGATCACTGATGCGGTTTAAGCCTTTTAACCATATGAACACAAAATAGGTCAAAGATTCAGAAAGAACAGGCAGCTTAGTATTAAGCTGCACTCAACTGCTCAGCTAATTTTTATCCAGGAACTACAGTTCAAACAGAGGTGGTCTTGTACTTGTTGATTTCAAACTAAATGAGGAATCAAATCCCTCAGTACAATTCAGGTTAAGCTGAATTCCTCACTCGCTGAATTTCTTTGGAAATCCCTGCACATACGTGAAACCACACTGGCAATGATTTTCTTCTTTTTAGGAAATTTCTCTCTTCATGCCTGCATGATCATGGAGCTGGTATATAGAAGTTTGTGAGGAGTGTGGAGCTTACCCATTTAAAACAAAATGCTTACACTAAATTTATTTCATTAAGTTGACTTCGCAACCATTCACTTTCTGTGAGCTGATTCTTCACAAGGTTGTTAACTGATAAGTTATAGTGGGAATGCAAAAAAAGGGGTTCCATGTGGAGTCCTCATGAAAAACAAAAGCGCTGCTTTTCCCACATGGTGTTTTACTGAATTTCTGATTCAGTGGTATCTCCCATGGAAATGGACATTACAGTGACATCAGACTGTGAGCACAGACCACTGCCCAGCTCAGCATAGAATACGACTGCAAAATATTTCTGTAGAAGTAGTCAAAATAGCAAAGAGAAAGTGACATGATCTAAGTGTGATGCTATTGCTTCGTCTTTACTCCAGCTATTTTAGTTATGACAGACCGCATGACATACACCCTAGTCTCTGATAACACCCCTTCTTAAACTATGATTTACTTCCTCTGTTTTAAATAGGAAAAATAGTCTATGCTATGAGCTAGCAGTCCATTAACAAAAAAGCATCTCTAAAGTAGATTATTTTTTGTGTAGAAAGACTTTGCCTGACTTAAATATGAGAGCTTAGATAATTGGCAAAAGTTTAGACAATACCCTAATAGAGACAGCACATTTTCCAACAGGGTGTTAATCTATCTGAAGAGACCTGAAGAAAGAAATTTAATTGTCTCAGCACCCCCTTATTAATATGTACTAACCCTAATTCTACCCCCAAAGAACAACCCTACACGTTACCTTGAAAAAAGCCTTCTCATAACATAACCACTATATGAGACATACTCAGATATACAAACATGCACCAATATACACTACCATCTGTCTCCTTACTTAACCCAGATCCTAGCCCTGAAATGCACACACTTGCATGCAAATACATAACACCTATCCCGTTACCTAACCCCCGACCCTAGCCCTAACAGTGTAGCAATATATATATATATATATATATATATATATATATATATATACATACATATATATGTAGACTCCAAGATTGCACAAACTCAGGGAAGTGGGGACAAAGTGAGGAAAATGCAACAGTCATCTTTTCATTCTTCTCCAAGTCTGTCCACCATGGCAGAATGCCAGCGATCTTTTAGATTTGACATTCGGAGCAATGATCAGCTGTGCAGCAACACGCAGTAGGGATCCTGGGAGTGCTACATTTTTGAGACAACGTGCTATAATTTTTCTGATTCATACAGTCATGTTTCAGTAAAATGAGTGCCAGCCGTGAAAAGCCACTTTGTCAAAGAGTCACAGTTCTTCAGTTGTAATATAACAATACATATACTTTTTAAAATATGCCCCCTTAGGAAAACATAGCTGTTCCTTTCACTGAACATGTTTTCCACCCAGTAGTCAAGTACAGCTACCAGTAAAATCAGTTTAAACAAAAGAAGCATCACCTGACCAATCAAGTAATAAAATATCAAGAAAAAGTAATATTTGTGAGGTTATTCTAGCACCTTTTGCCTCACAGACTCTTCTTACACAGAATAACTAGTTTGCAGAGGAACAGTCATTCCCCTTCCTTTCTCTCTCTGTCTGTCATTCCACCTAGCTTATCTTGTTGTCTGTCTATGTATAAATACACAAATAGCAGAACATAGTAGATCATTACATAAGTGTTGTGGTTGCTCCATTTCCCTACCATTAAAACTGTGAATGGCTACCATAAATAAATTGTTTGTGATCTATATCATTTTTAAAAAATATACATATATGTACTCATAAGAAGTCTGTGTTAAAAATAACATCTATCCATAAATACTGTCAAGATTTACCTCTGAGCAGGCTAAGCCATAATCTAAGATATAATTTCACACAGGCACTGACTCAGAAACAAACATTTTTATAAAACATTATTTACAGATCAGGAATGTCTAGTTTATTTTATACATTATAATACAGAATATATCACATAAGCAGTTTACAAAGGAATGTCTTTTCAAAAACATCAGATCTGCCAAGATTTAATCTTACACTTTCTGTGTTCAGGTTCTCTAACAACTGATCTGACACACAGGCTGTCTACAAAAGTCAAACATATATTGCAGACAGAACGTTTGAATGAAAGTCCAATTTGAAAAGGCAGATTTTTAAAAGTCTTGATAGACATTGGCTCCCAGTAATGTAACAATTTGACACCTGTACCATGTTTTAAAAAGCCAGCTTTACAAAGGAATGAAACAGCCTGAAAGGCAATGCATTGCCAATTCTGTAATATAACAAAGACTTCAGAGCAAATAAAATGATTAAATTTGTCTAAAACATCCTTCAAATAGAAACAAATCCATGCAATGTAATTGTGTTGTCATGAAGAGGTGGTTACTGAAAAGACAAATCAATTTTAAAGTCAAACCTGTAACTAAAGCAAGTTATTTTATCCCTCCCATACACAGACTTCCAGAAGAGCATGCATTACACAAACTGGTGACTGAAATTCTGTTTAAAATATCAGAATTACTTGGATTTACCCATTGACAGAGTGCAACCTTCTCTAATCTAAAGACTTTTTGCAAGACTGCAGAACCCGGTGAAATCAAATGTTTTTTTATTCATAATATGGCTTGGGGTATTGAAAGGTAAAATATTTTCTTTTCAGTTTGGTAAGCTACCTGGATAAAATTTCATTCATACCTTTTTAATTGTGGAAATTTTGATTATTACCAAATCCCAAAGGGTGCTGCGGTAGCGTTGTCGCCTCACAGCAAGACGTCCCATTCGATTCTCAGCTACAGTGTCTTCTGTGTGGAGGCATGCGTGAATGGGCGTGCCTTCGTTGAAGGTTGTGCGTCAGGGCTGGTAACTCGGCATGTAAAAAAAATCCACTACTAAACATTAGCGGACCGGAGTTCCGCTGTGGCGACCCCTGACCGGGATAAGCCGAAAGACACAACAACAACAATCAAATCCCAAAGGCATTCCACACTAGAAGTCACCAATAACCAATAAAAATGATTAGCAGAGATCAGCAGGAACCACAGAAAGTGGCGAGTGTATAAATAGCACGTGTATTCAATAAATACTAAATAATAAAGTTAAGCAAAACCCTTTCATCTGTAATAGCTTTCTAGGACTTTATAAGTCATTCACCAAACATACATTCACTAGAAATAAAAAACAACATTTAATATTAAAATCCTGGAGCTTTTCACTCTGAGACTCCACTGAAAATGGGCCATTAGCTCAGCCAGACTTTCCCAGTTATCAAAGGTCAAATAAAATAAATAAAATAAAAATCCTAGAAAATTCCTAAAAATGAGTAAAACAAATAAATAATAACCAACCTAAATATGTTTCCAGAGTAAATTCTGAAAATTATATTCATACCTTAGCAGATCTCACTTGTAAAACTGGAATGATGGAAACTGAATCATTAATATCTGGGGGGAGGAGTGGGTAATGGCATTAAATTTTATCCTAGTAATACAAAAAGAATGACCAGAAAGTCAGCCAAGATATTAATTTTAATAATGATGAAGTTGATGATGATGATAACTATGATTGCAATCATGGAAGAGGATTAGGGAATAACAATGTTAACCCCAGAAAATGCCAGTGATGTCAATGGAATGTAGGAAATTATTTTAGTAAGGGATGAGATCTTTCAGACCCTTTAGAATTCCCACCCCTATGGAGATCAGAACACATTGTGAACTGATCCCACACAGGGATGGAAAAGAGATGCCATCAGAATTCTCCACAGGGGTTTCAAGATCAGAACAAGGGATACAGAGTCAGGAACAGAGGGAAGGGGAGGGGTTAGGAATATTATTTGAAGAAGAAGGCATCGTGTATACCTACAATAGCTTTAAGGTTTTTAACTACAGCTATTTAACTATGTCACTGGAAAGGTTTTATTTTTATTTCTACCCAGCACATTAATGTAGCAGATGCTTTAATGGAATTGAATAAATAAATAAATAAATAAATAAATAAATACATCTGGCAGTAAGGATAACAACTCTAAACATGGTCCTGTTGGAAATGAGTTAGTATTTCTCACTAACAACAAAAAATAAATATAAAAAGTACTTTTCACCCCTATTTACACCCAGCAGTTCAAGCCTTTGTGAAAGCTTGTAAATGAGATATTTACAAATGTATTGGTAGTAGGAAAACATATAGGTGATATAATTTAATGAAGACAGAAAAAGAACTATTATATTCCCTTACTAATAATATATATATATATATATATAAATTACAAAACCAGATAAAGGCGATAACATGAAGATTTATAATGCTATAGATTATTCCAGTAATATGTTTCCCTTCTACAAGATAAGAGCATTTATGTAAAAAACATAAATTGTTGGATATTACAATTTAACCTCACTTACATGTGCTATAGGAATCTGGATTTACAACTAGAAGATTGTTTTTTACAAGGGTCAATTCCTGCCACCATACAAGTTTCTGAAGAACTCTGACCCATTTAATCCTACCATATTTGGAATGCTCAAAGTTAAAAAAAAAAAAAAAATCCTATTAGACCTAGTAGCAGCGCAATGCTCAAAAATGTATCCTTTCACAGTCTTTATTGACAGACTCTTAAAATCCATCACTAACACTCAGACCCACATTCTCAGAGACTCTTGGGATTTTTTAGGCAGGATTAAAAATAATTTATGGAAAGAAAATATTTGTGTTTTAACAGTTGATGTTATGTTCTGTTTACTTGCATATCTCAAGATGTTTGTATGGATTTTTTTTATGAAGCTTTGTGAAGCGTAGCTTTTTCATATCATTGGAAATTAATTTTATTTTGGAAAGTATGAATATAGTTTTAGATATCAATTACAATTTTTTACGGTGAGTTATATAAACAGATCAAGGGGGTAGTGATGGTTTCTTCTTGTGCCCTTATATTTGTGAATTTAGTAATGTGGACATAGAAGGAAAAAAATATTTTTTCATCTAAGTATCACACCTACTGCAACTTATACTTGAGATGCCTTGATGAAATTTTTATTCTCTGGGATGGCAAAGAGAAGGTTGCTCATGTTTATTACGTATATAAACAACACAACAGAATTTTTTAAATTGACATTTAATTTGTGTTCTAATGAGGTTCATTATTTATATACTACAATTTCACTATATGGATGTGGTTTCATGTCTAATATACAGTAAACCTACCTTCAGTAACACCTACCTACACTTTAAAAGCTCTCATCCATTTGCTTATGAAAAGAGTTTGGTTAGATGACAGTTTATTCATCTAGCAAGAATCTATCTGTCCATCCATCCACACCCTTTTTCCCATTTTTACACATGGGGTTGGGGTGTCTCTTCAATAGTTACAATCATCTAGGGCCATTGCAAGAATGATGTGTAGAAAATACATTTTTTGAGAAGGAGAACAAAAAGCTAAAACAAAAATGATGTACTCCATTAGTTATGATAGCTCACAAAAATGGGGAATCCAGTATGTTCCTCTGTTTGGAGCTAGTCTTCACAGAGGTGAAAACATGAAGAGTACAAGTTTGGTGAATCTAGTTAGTGTCAGCATGGAGCAGTAGCCATACTGGCTCATGGAACAGTAGCATGGAGTGGACAAAGGACAGCAAATAAAGGCATGGGGGTAATGGGATGGGTGATGGGGCAACAAGAAGTTACATATCTGCTTACAATAAAAATTCAAAATTCAAGGTTAAAACCCTGTAACTAAGTCACTCTCCACTGGATTGCCTCTACTAGCATCCTTCTGAAAAGGACTCCACTCCTGTATAAAGTGCTTGACATGACCATTCAACATGACCCTGTCTAACAAAAGAGTAGTGTAGCATTCCATGTGTCTCAACCACTCTCTATTCACCTTGATATTTTTTCACTGTAATAAAAGTTATACCATAGTAAGGGGAGTATCTTTTTTTTGTTTAGAGCAAAGAATATTTCTCTCCCTTAACAGCTTAATAGTCCCTTTTAGGGTTTCTTCTTCCAAAGGTTACATCATACTACTACTGCTCATAATCTGGCATAATCTGCAACTGTATTGATCCAATTTGTTTGCAGGTGAATGAACTCCACATAAACATTTATAACAGTTCCATTGCCAATATACACATCTGTGGACTCTAGTAATCATAGCTTAGCTGATTATACTACTGCCCTCACTACCAGCCTGTGCTCCTCACTTGAGTGCAAGATGTTCATCTGCATGAGGCACATTCAACGTAGCCATACTATTAACAAGCTTGAGCAGAATTGAAGAAAGAGTGATTTGGGCACTTAGCCTTTCAGAACTTTTTAATCACCAAACAGCACTCCTCTTGTGGTCTCTTAAGGATCAATCAGCTAATGCTTCTCCATTATTAGGCACATAAATTCACTTTGGGGAAAAAACCTTCCTGCTTCTTTGGTTCGTCCTTCTTCCAATCACAAAAAGAAAAAAAAACTTTAAGCAGTCTTTGCCTGTTCATCAGGCTTCTAAATTGCCTCAGCAGCAGATGGGTAATTCTGCTGTGGCCATTTCTGGTTCCTCAGAACATTCACATTTTTCCTTGTCTCCCTCTTGTGTAGTCCCTAAAGCTACTGTGGACTAGGGGTTAAACACATCCTCTGTGGCTGTTGGTGTGCCTTTGGTGGGCAAAGAAGAAACGCCTTTGTTAGTCTTGGAAGAAGATGCAGGAAATACCTCTGCCTAGCCAAACTGGGATGCCTATCTTTAGGGAGGTTTTCCCTGTCAAAAGTAGATCTGCTTCTTCAGAAATTCCTGTCAAAAAGAAGTAAAGACATAGACATCTATTTTTGCCTGTCTCGCTTACACTGAACAGAATTGCTTTATCGGACTTAGCTCAGGGTTTAATTCAGGCTCATAACCTTACCAGTTCTGGTGCTTCTGATAACAGAAAAAGGAATTCTTCATTTTATTAAGATGTTCAGGACTTTGAAAAGGAAAATGATTGTCAAGAGACAACTTCTGTTTTCTGTCCTAAGGTTCCTGATCCTGGATCTGATTCTGAGGAGAATGTTTCTTCTGAGTGTCCCTTGGAAGGATTTTATTTTTTCTGAATCCATATCCATAATGAATCAGTTGTTTCAGTGTGAACATAATGATCTTTCAATGTCTTTCTAGAAATATTGTGATTTATTACAACGGAAATTTCCTGAACCTATATCAGTTCATCCTGTTCCTCCAGCATTGGTGGATGTTTTTTATTACAGACAGTAACTTGCATGATAGCCATCTTGCTGCCCTTTGAAAACAGATTGATTGTATACAGTTCCTCAGTCTCATACTGTTTTAGTTTCTAACCACAGATCAGTCACAGCAGTGACATTCTTACTAAATTCAGCTGCTGCTAAATATCTAGTGAATGCTACACCCTCCCCGGCTAGGATAGGAAAGCCTTTGAAAGATTTGGGAAAAAACAGTATATTCTTCAGTAAAACTTGTTTTTAAAATTTTTAATTCCTCAGTGTTAAAGTTGATGCTTGCCAGTTTTGTGAACATGAGCAACATTATGGCTTCTTTTCCCTCATCTGAGGAAAAATAATGCTTATGTAATCATATTGCTTTTGGGACTCAAGTGACTAAACATTTTTGAAGTGTGTTTATGATTCATTGATGCCACTTTCAGAGCTGCTGCTACTGGAACTGCTATTTGGAGGTTTTCATGGCTGCATATACAAACCTTCATAAGGATGATAAAGCTGAAATCTTGACTTCTCCCTTGGACAGGTTGTATTTGGACACTATGTTACAGAGAACTTTAAAAATTGCGATGAGTGAGGGAAGTTGATTCACAGTTTCTCTGATTTTTTTTTACCTTTCCTTCTTTAAATCTGTCAAGGGTTTTATAGGTACCTCTGCAACATTTTACAAAAAACTCAATAAGCAAACAGATCAAACTTCCAGTAAGCAGACTTTTAAAGAGCAGTGGCAAGAGGGTCTCCAAAAAGAAAAGATGAACTCCTACCCCAGAAACAAGGACAGTCAAACAAGTTACTGTAACTATCCCCAGAACTCTCCTTCCCGACCTTGCAAGCAATTAATTTTTCCAAAACTCTGACCCTTCATTTCTCCCTTTGGCAACAAATTGTCTCAGACAAATGGCTTCTGAGACTGATTCATCAGGGATACAAATGGCTGTAGGAATCTCTCCCTCATTTTCAGGAGAGTTCTATGTATCCACAAGATCAAACTCCTTTTTTCCTCCTGTCATTCATCATCTGCTACTGATGGGGTGATATAAGCTGTCTCTCCTTTTTAGCATGGATAAGGTTTTTATTCAAGAATGCTTCTGGTGCCAAAGAAAGAAGCTTCATGGAGACCGCTCCTTGATCTTTCATTTCTAAACCAGTTTGTGAAAGTTCCAAAGTTCAAAATGTTATTCCTTCATGACCTGTTACCTCTCATTTCCAATTTAAGATTTTTTTTAGTTTTAAAACATAATAAGTATCACATCCTTATAGCACCAGATTTCAAATGTTTCTTAAGCTTTTCTGTGTCTGGATCACACTTTCATTTCTCTGCATTACCCTTTGAGATAGCCTACTGCAGACTGCAAGGTGTTTACATTTTTCCTTATTTAGATTACTTGTTTATCTTTGCAAAGTCTTCTTCAAAGTGTCAGGAACCTCTCACTTAAGTGAGAGATCTCCTGCACAGACTGGGGTTTCAGGAAAACATCCAAAAATCTTGCTTGACTTCTTCTCAGAGGATTGTTTTCCTGGGGTGTCTACTGAATATTCAAGTCAAAGAACTCTATCACAGGGAAAAAGTAGATCTATATCTAGGTCTATTCCTTAGATTTTCCACGCAAAGGCCAAAGCAAGGGACTTTCTCAGGAAAGGACTAATGGTATCCATGATTCTCATGATTCCTCCAGTACGACTTCACATGAGAAAAATTCAGTGGTATCTAAAATCAGTATGGTCCAAGCATTAACATCCCTTGACATTCCAATGAGATGGGAACTTCTTTCGTGGAAAGGACAATTTTATGAATCCAGCTCTCCCATTTTTCCTTGCAGCTCCAGCACAGTCTGTAACAGAGAATGGCCCAGACTTTGAGAGCAGAATCTATGGGAGGAAAAGGGCAGAGTCTTTGAAACAAAAGAGACACTACAAGTGGCTGTAGACATCACCAGAGTAATGTGGTACATAAAGAGGGGGAACCAGATCTTTCTCCTCTGTGCAGACCAGCCATAGTAGACTAGGATCTTGCTTACCAACACAATTGGAGCAAAACCTAGGGGTAGACAAGCTTAGCAAGGCCAGGACAGACCCTCATGAATGGAAACTGAATCAGGGGTCTTCCAGGAACTGATCCAGCTGTGAGGAACATCTCAGATAGATCTATTTGCCTGCAGTTCCAACAATCAGTTAGCAAAATTCTGCTCCATGACTCCGCACATGAAGGCCTGGAAAACAGGTGCATTTTCTTTTCCTTGACAGGAATGTTCCTATATGCTTTTCCACCCTTTTCACTAATATGCAGGGTCATTGTAAAGATGCAGAGGGGCTCTCCAAAGATCATTGCTGTGACTCCCTTCTGGGCCAGGTAACAGTGTTTCTCTCCTTTTGGAAATGTCCAAGGGCAATTACCACAAGTTTCCTCACCGACTCACCCTAATTGCACAAGACAGGGGATGCTTGATGCACCCCATTTCAAAATGACTGTATCTGCCTGGATAAAAGAGTCTTAATACCTTTTAGGGACCTATTTTTTGAGGACGTGCACCAGGTTTTAAAGTAGGCAAGAAAACCTACCACTAAGAAACTAGATGTTATCAAATGGAAAATATTTTCTAGCTGTTGCCAAGACAAGAATCAGGTCCCTTTCAAGGCTAGTGTTTCTCTTGTTTTTTAATGTTTGTGTGAGTAATTATCCTCTGGCCTTTCTTACACCTCCATCAAGGTACTCTTGTCGGCCATTTCAGCATGTCTGCCCATGGATCTCCCTCTTTCAATGCATTCCCATTTGAAAATGTTTTTGAAAGGGATGTTAAATACAAAGCCTCCTAGAAATCAGGTGGCTGTTCCTTGAGATATTAATTTTGTTGAAGAAAAATTAACTGTTGCTCTTTTTGAACCATCTCAACAGGTGGATTTGAGATTCTTAACACTGAAAGCAGTTTTGATGAATAATCTGACTTCTGCAAGAAGAATAACAGAGTTATAAGCACTTATGGTGGATCAACCTCATCTAATTTCCACAAAGACAGCTTTTCCTCAATAAATAATCCTTCATTTATGCCCAAAGTGGTATCCAAGTATACTTTGGAACAAGCTCCATCTCTATGTCTTCTCTCCAGAACCTAAAAACAAGAAAGCATCTTCCATACTCTGGAGGTCCACAGAGAATTTGGATGTTATCTTGACTGAAGTAAAACTTTCTGGAACTCTGATTAGGTATTCATTTCTTGTTAAAGTAAGAAGAAAAGTCAACCTATGTCAAAGCAAACTATCTCCAAATAGGTGTTTCATGCTATTATCCTTTGTTATCCCCACCACAATAAGGCAATTCCAGGCAAGGTCAAGGCTCACTCTAACAGCTTCATCAGATGGCTTCATCTGTGGCTTTTTGGAAAGTGTTAGATTCCAGAAGTTATAAGCAGTAACTTGGACTTCTGTACATACCTTCACAAAGCACTACAAACCAGATTCCTTCTTCAGGTCTTGGGCAGGCTTTGCTAGGGTCATTCTCCAGGGATTTCTGGACCTCCATCCTTCCTCCTCCCACTCAAAGTTATGGCAGACCACCCATATGGCCAAGACTGTTATAGCAGTGATGAAATGATAAGAATAATGCAGTTGTGCAAGTGAATCTACTATAACAATAGATGTTTGAATGATCACTGCTGCAGTAGCTACTGCCTCCCCTAATCCCCTCTAATTTTTATATGTTTTTGTTGCCAGGGTGAAGACCTTCATTTTTATTTTCTCAGCACTGATATTTACCAGGGCTGTAGCCTCCCTCGCTCTCTCATTTAGCTTGAAAGCTCTTATGATCTTGCTACTCACATCACTCTTTTTCTTCAGCTCTGCTCCAGCTTATTAACCGTTTTGTGCAGCTGGAAGGTGCCTTTAAGTTTTGAAAGCTGGCTGGCTGCTATATCATTGTGTAGGATATAACCCATATGGCAAAGGCTACTGCAGCAATGATAATCCGAGCATCTACCCTTATGGTAAGTTTACTTACACTACTGTACTTTCTAAACTTAGCTTACCAGTTTTATTATTAGCTAAATGTTTATGTGGCATAATATTAGTGGTTTAGTTAAAATCATGAAATGCCATATCCCCAGCTCTGTGGCTTAGGGGGTAAAGCCCTGACTAGGACCCAGACAACCTGAGATCAGTTAGTGGTTCAGGTGCTGGAAGACCCAGGCAGGAATAGGTAAGTGTGAGTGGAAAATGCCAGCCCACTTATTCAGGAGTGAGGGCATGGCATTCTGGGAGCAGTTTTGCTGCATGCAAGTAGATGCTTGCAGGTGAAACAGCCATAATTAGATATGAAGGTTTGGCTTACCAAGCCTATGATGGCATTTCCCAGCAACATGTGAGTGGGAGTGCTCACATGCAGGGGGATCTGCATTGTAGGCCTCCATAGAGAGGCAGGTAGGCATGTTAGTCATCAAGGGGTGTGATCGGGGCTTAAAAGAAAAGCCCCTTGTGGTTGTGTAAATGATAGCCTTAAAGATCATCATTCACCCTATGTGTAACAAATGGGTTGATTCATTGCAGAGAGCTACTGATCAGCAGGCAGCAGGGAGACAAAAAGCATACAAAGAAAAAAAGGAGGCCACATCTACTTATTATCCTGGGCCTGTCTTCTTTGTTGTTCTTAAAAATGATTAAGTTCTTTGGACACAGCAAAGGCCTATATACTTATTTATTTATTTATTTATTTATATTTGTTGACCGGGAGTTTCCGATTGGACGTAGGTCCATTTTCAGCAGAGGCCCGGGGAGAAAAGCTCCACAGTTAAAATAAACAGACAGTAGTTACATTGGATTACATAGCGGTTAACAATTTACATAGCAATTACATACAGCATATTTACAGATGAAGAACATAGTACATCAGTAAACAACTAGAATCTTTATCTGTGAAGTACATAACAGACATTAACAAATGTTAAAAGAAGAAGTTCCTGCTGTATAATAAGTACTGGCTTATGATCATCTGAGCTTGCTATAATCAAGGTAGTTAGTGGAGTGGAAAGAAAGGTAGTGGTTGGATGGGGTGGGTGATATTAGAGTGGGAGTTGCAAGGGCATAGCCAGCATGTTTTTAGGTGCGCTTTTAGTAAAGTTTTGAAGTGGGTGCATGATGGTATGGAGGTAATTGTGGGTGGGAGGGAGTTCCATAATTTGGCTATGGTGCAAGATAATAGTGCTTCACCAGCAGAGTTATTGGCTTTAGTGATCTGCAAGTGATTTTTGTTGCTGGATCTTAGTGGTCTGGTGGTGTGATAGGGTTGGAGTAGATTCTGGAGGGATGGGACATTTAGTGGATGGTTTACTAGTTTGTGGGTGAGTGAGAGTTGATACCATTGAAGGAGGTGAGGGAGTTCAAGCCAGCCCAGTTCAGCAAGTGAGAGACAGTGGTGACTACAGTAGGATGCCCCTGTGGCGAATTTGGCGATTTTGTTGTAGCAGGTCTCTAGCTTGTTTAGATCGCATTGCCTTAGGTTGGTATATATTGGAGAGGCATAAAGTAGGGTGGAGATAAGGTGGGAATTTGCTATTGAAATCTTTGCTGCTTTGGTGAGAAGTTGCTTATTTCTCTATAGCGCTCCTAGTTTTTTGTGGACTTTTTTTATGGTCATGGATATGTGAATGTCAAATTTTAGTTTATTATCTATTTCCACTCCTAGCAATTTGGTGTGTTCAGTTGGGTATATAGTGGTGTTGTCTTTTGCTGTGATGTTAAAGTGAGAGTTGTTTTGAGTATGTTTGGTGGGTAGGAAAATGAGTAGTTTAGTTCTGTTTGGGTTGAATATTAATTGGGAATTGGATAACCAAGTTTCAACAGAGGAAAAGGCTTCCTGTGTGACTTTTTGCAGTTTGGGTAGGGACTGGGCTGAGCAGATGATGTTTGAGTCATCTGCGTATTGTATGTGTGTGCCATGTTTGGTGGCAGAGGCTAGATTATTGGTGAAAATAGAGAAGAGTATGGGTCCAAGGATGGATCCTTGGGGAACCCGTATGGAGACAGGTAGTTGGGGAGATATGTAATTCTGCCATACAATGGATTGTTGGCGGTCAGACAGGTAACTCTGAAACCAGTTGGTGACTGATTGTGAGAAGGATAGGTTATTGAGGACAGAGATAAGTTGTTTGTGTGGGACCATGTCAAATGCTTTAGATAGGTCTAGGAAAGTAGCAGAGGAGAGATAGCCATTGTTTTATGCTGAAGGATAGTGTTAGTAAAGGAGAGTAAGGCAGTAGTGGTGCTATGGTTTGGTCGGAAACCATGCTGAGTATTGGAAAGGTGGTTGTTAGTAAGGAGGTAGTCTGAGACCTGAGAGTGTATGCATCTCTCTAGTATTTTGGAGAGTGGAGAGAGAATAGCTATGGGGCGGTAATTGGTTAGTTCTGTGGAGGGTCCGCCTTTGTGGAGGGGAATTATATGTGATACCTTCCACAGTGTGGGAACGTAACTTTCTGACAGAGATCGGTTAATCAAGATGGATACTGGGTAGGCCAGACCATCAGCTGTGATTTGTAGGTATTCACTTGGGAGGTTGTCTGCTGCTAATTTGGTGGGCTTACGTTTAGTTAAGAGTTTTTTTATGTTGGAGGTAGGTACAGGAGAAAAAGAGAAGGCAGTGGGGAGATTACTAGTTGAAGGTGTGGGTTGGAGGGGGGGGGTTGTGTTGTTTAGCTAGTGATAGTATGGTTTGTGTGAAGTGTGTGTTGAATGAGGTAGCAATATTTTCTGAGGAGTGAGGGATGTTAGGAGGAGGGGTACTGACTTTACCTGGGTGGAGGATGGAGTTTATGGAGGACCAGAATTGTTTGGGAGCAGTTTTGCTGCATGCAAGTAGATGTTTGCAGGTGAAACAGCCGTAATTAGATATAAAGGTTTGGCTTACCAAGCCTATGATGGCATTTACCAGCAACATGTGAGTGGGAGTGCTCACATGCAGGGGGATCTGCATTGTAAGCCTCCATAGAGAGGCAGGTAGGCATGTTAGTCATCAAGGGGTGTGATCGGGGCTTATAAGAAAAGCCCCTTATGGTTGTGTAAATGATAAACTTGCTGGCATTTTGATTCTAATGTAAGAAGCAATTTAGTTCCATGCTCATTCATTAAACAGTCTCATCCTTTTTCCACACCTGCAAGCAAGAATGCTACTTAGTAGTGATATTTCCTTTGCAATTGTCAGACCTATCCAACTAGTAGAGTGAAAACTAATGAACCAAACCCTCCATAAATCATTTTACTATGTACATTTATAGACCGGGTGAGAAGACTAGTCTGACTAGTAAAGAGTAGGTCACTAAACTCTGAATCTGGTACTAAAGTGTTGTGTATGGACCTCTGCAGCAGCAACAACAATAATAATAATAATAATAACATCATCAGTCAGTCCCACTTTGCAATTTTAGATTTTATATATTCAGTGCTGACATTATTTTTTTACATCTTACTTTCTCTGACTGTCTGCTTTTCTTTCCTGATTTATGTTTTGCTTTTGCATTGCTCAGCAGATTTAACATCTCCTGTAGGCTTCTGGCTGTTTATCACAGCTGTGTATGTAATTAGCAACATACTGCAGATACATTCCTTGGAGAGTATTCCTGCATCATACCTCTCAACCTCTTACAGCAAAAAATCTGGACAAAGCCTAAAATGATGGGGGACAAATAGGGACAGATTTTAAATATTGCTCTTACAAACTTAGAAAGTTGATAAAATAATAGGTTTTGCATTAGCATGAATTTTCCAAAGGATGTGGAGTCTTAAACTCAAATGTTTGTCATTATTTCCTGACTCCAATCCTCAGCTATTTGCCAGAAATGGACAGATATTAGGGAGAACACACCAAAAATATGAGGCAGAAATCTGGACATTCTGTGAAAACCTGTACAGTTGAGAGGTATAGCCTGCATCAGTGATTCACTTTTATAAGCAATACAGTGATCTCTGAGACAAAATAGTTAAGATAAAGGAAATGTAACAGATTGCCAAGTTTATTTTTCATTATGTATACATTTCAGCTGCAATTTTATTTGTTTGTTAATCAGTCACAAGAGCCTCTTTTCAGGGACAGCCCAAGAAGGTTAGCTGGCTAAGTGATTTACTCAGTCACGTTGCAGGTAAGTCAAGGGTAAGTGACGTAAACAGAGAAATACAGGATGAAGCTCATTCGGAGGTCATAGCATTTTTCTTAAACAAAAAATATCTTTATTAAATTGTCACTTATGACATAGACAATCATACTTTTATATAAATGAAAACAAACCATACTGACATATTTTTAGTTGCAGGCATTATACACTGTCAGTCGAACATTACATAGCTCATTTCTCCTCCTAAATGCAGAGGACGTAGCCTTTATCCTGTGAGCTAAAACCAAGATGTTGTACGTTGTGCATGTGTTTTATTGTGCTTTAATAAGTGAACTATTGCTCTGCATTTTGCCTTTTCTTGATACGGTGTTGAACTTTATTTCCCCTGCCTGTCCCTCACTTGCCTTCCTAATACTGTAGTTTAACACCCACAGTCCAGCACTGCTGGCAATACCTATTGAGTACAGATGTAAAACTGTCATTTCAGTACACCATGATAAGTTTCAGATAAGGCACACACACTCACACACACACACACACACACACACACACACACAAACACATACACACACACACGTGGTATTAGTTCTCAGAATGGCCTCTGCTACAGTGCTACAGGATCAGCCATCTGAAGAGTATGTTGCTGTTTTATTAGTTCTGCACCTGTTCAGACATACTGAATTTCAAGTATATTATGACAACTGTGTACCATCTCATGGCCTCTACTTGGCCTTACATAAACTCTCTTCACACCCACATTGGGAAATGTTTTTCCATCCTGATTTACTGTGCTGTTCAAGTTACATCAACATATCATTCACCATGAGCAAGTAGACTTCTGTAGCAAACAGAACGCATGGTGCCATCTGAATAAGAGAGTAGTGTTGCTATGTACAGTACTCTGATGTCAATAATAATTTCATTAGGGGATATAGTATGTTGTGATGCATGTACTGAATTGGCGATCTGCCAAGAAATTAAGGCTGGAACATGTGGATGAAAACTGTGACCAGCAGCAAGCTTTCAGACCCCAGTCTGAAAATGATGGAGATACTAGTCACTATGCATTCCTGGTACATTGCAGTTGTCAATTTGTATGAAACTAAAAGCAATGTTAAAGCATTCATTTTTAACATGAACATTTTGCAGTGACAGAATTCATATAACATAAGCTATTTTAAATTTTAGATTAGCTTAAACCAAATATGGAAACAGAAACAGGAGTCAGACTGAAAAAAATACTTATTTTAGCTTTCATTATACTGTAAGCACAGTGTCAAGCCATGGTGGTGCAGCGGTAGCGTTGTTGCCTCACAGCAAGAGGTTCTCCCGTTCGATTCTCGGCTAGAGCAACTTCTGTGTGGAGTCTACATGTCCTCCCCACAGTTGAGTGGCATTCGAGAGACATGCCTAGAATGGGTGTGCCTTCGTTGAAGGTTGGGCATAGAGCTGGCACCTTGGCACCATAAAAATCTACTGCCAATCATTAGTGGACCGCTGTGGGGACCCCTAACCGGGAAAAGCTGAAAGAAGAACATATTGTAAGCACAGTGTTAGTTCTAAGATCTGGACACAATAATTCAGAATATTTACTTTTTTTAGCACCTTTATTGAATTATCTCTTGTGACCAAATTTACATTTATACAAAAATAATCAAACTGTATTAACAAATTAATATTAACAAACATCATACTTCACATATATTGCTATATATCATACAACCTAAGCAATATTACATAAATTATTCAATTCCTTCCCTTTTTTAAACTAGAAACATCTTTACTAAACCATCACTTATGACATAAGCAATCATACATTTATATAAATGAAAACAAATCGTGCTGATGCAATCCTAGTTGCAAACATTTTACTTCACAAACCAAGCTGATGGACTCTGTCTTGCTTACCATGAATTGGTTGGCTTTATAATGGGACCAGGTATAACATAATTTGAAATGCTGATTTTCAAGTAACAGTAATAAGTGGCATTTAGAAAATTTTCCATAGATCAAGTATTATTATCCTATGTGGTTTTCTATACCTGAAACAGAACATAAGCTAAGAAGATAAATCTCTTTAGCTTTGATTGTCTGGATGTAGCTTGATCTTTCCTGCTTCTAAAAGCATGTATTCAGAATTTCTCGCCACAGCACTATGAATCACATTTGTTATCTACTTACAGTAGTGCTTCCATTGTAGAACCTTAGATTGCCACCTCTCCTTCCCCACTGCTTCAGCTTACCTGAAGTAATGCCACAAAAGGGGGTGGGGCAGCATAACAGTCTACCGCAGTAAAAAGTGGTCATCAGTCTAATTAAAATCAAATAAAATAAAACATAACTTCTATATCACCTTTCAAAACATGTAGTGGTGTACAATAAAATCAAAGCTAAAACTAGTTCACCCTTGACTTTCTGATCTCGGTCATTGCTGAAAATGATCTGCAAAATACTGTCCACTTAGGTAGATAACAAAGTTTAAAAAAATTAAATTCAAAGGTGAAAAAATGAAATTTAAATTAAATGAATAGTAAAACCTTACTAGATAAATATAATGAAGTGGTCATATCAGGACCAAATTATCAGAAGTCAAAGGAGAGACCAAGTGATTACATTCTGGATTATTCCTTGAAAAACATGTCCTACTGGGTGGTATCACAACAGCTGGGGCAGGCAGTCCCACAGGGCTGGAGAAATCACAGAGAATATTGTCAATCTACCAAACTATACACAGTCCATCGCATGTCTGTTAGTCTCCCCCTTGTTAGAAGTCTGAAGGTTTCTACGTGGCTGATAACAATTAGGTCTTCAGTAGCCATGTCAACTCAAATCAGGGGTATTTGTTTTAGGTCCCAAAGGCTAAAGTAAATGAAGTGTTTGAAATAGTAGCTGTGCTTGTGTGACATCTATGTAGCTGATTGCCAACATATTTGCATCCCCCCTCATGTTTTCCTTCTGACAGAGACAGGCCATATTTACTTTATTTATAACTTTCTACTCATATAACAGGGATTTACCTGCAGTGCTTTATTCTTTCCCTTAAATAACTATGCCAACCTCCCATATCTATTCCAGGCCTAGAATTGTCAGTACATGACATAAACATTTTGTCTGTCCATCTTATATGTCTTATTTGTACATATTCTTCCAGTCTCTGGGGCCACCACCTACTTTCTACTACTGCATCTACAATGTTACTATTATTTAATGTACTACATGCTACCTACTACAGTCTCATATTTGTTTGAGTAGGCAGACAGTTAAGTCTCTATATTGAATAGTTTGGTACTATCTTTTATCTGATCTGTCACGAGAGAGAACACTGGTTTTATTAACATCCACTTTTCGCTCAAAAAAAACGACAGACATCAAAGGTAGTAAATGTAAAAAAAAAACTAATACACATGGAAAGTGTGTTTTAAAACAAACCAAAAAAGCGTGTATAAAAAACTATTAATGACAAAAGGTAAAAAAGTAAAAATAATGATATGCTGAGGGTGGTCAGTAAACATCATTAGAGCAAACATTTCACACTTGTTTTGTTGTTTATTTGGCTTGCTGCCAGTCTGCCCCAGCATTTTATGTGGCAAAGAGGACAGAGATTTTAATGAGAATCTTACTTTTAGGTGTTAGGACAGGTTTCCTTTGACATCAGGGGTCTTTTTTTATTTTATTATTAGAGCCTAAGACTGTTGTATGCAGTAGTACTTTAGAGTTTGAGATCAGCTTTTTCCCACACATTGATGTCAGAAGTTTCAACCAGTTGGCTGTGGCGACAATTCATACCAGTAATGGGGTGAATGACCGTGAATGAATGTAAAAAGTGGGGTTGTGCCAAAGGGCTTTGCTCTTTGGCAGTACTATCGTTTATATCCTCATGTTACAGGGATAGACTGGGTCACTGACCGTATTGCATCACAATGCTAGCAGTGCAGAAGAAAGATTGCAGGTGCAGGAATTGTTCATTCATTTTTTGAGGTACAAACTGTAACATGGGGGAGAGAGATATATACAGAAGAGACTGCCATGGGCCATGGGCTCACCCAGTAGGGAACCAGTTTTATGGGTATGGGGGAGGAATGGGAACACAGATATGCTTGGCAATTACAACGGCGGTCAGTAAAATTGATTTTAGCTTTAAGGCTAAAATATTTCGAAGAGTTCTTACTAATATACCATGTTACATCACCGCAGTGCATCCCCTGGGCACCAGAAAGGAGGGTAGGGGGGGCAGCTTGCGGCTACCGAGAATGGTAACCGATGATGAACTATTTTTAGAAGAATGTGAGTTCATTAAAGGGATTGTTCTACATAGAGGCCAGAGGTAAGTTTATTCATGACTTGGTGTCTGGGAGTCAGTGAGGTAAAAGGTAAGTTTATAAACCTATTTTACATTGTAGTTTGTTTTTTCACCAGAGCATCTATTTGTGTGATGATGCCTTACAAGCTAAGTTTGGCACTTTGCCTAGGTTATATATATATAGGGGTGACAACCTCAAGCGGATATTAGAAACAAAAAAGGACACCCGTGTAGAACAGAGGGCACGCTGTAAATCTCGATCGGTTGTTTATATTTTTTTGCTGCCAGTCTTGCCAGCATTTTATGTGGGCAAGACTGACAGAGAAATTAATTAATGAAGAATCTATGAGCATACTGTATTAGGAAAAAAAAGTGTGTGAAAATGCTTGGAAAACATGTTAATGACCACCCTCAGCATAGGTTTACTTTTTAGGTGTTTAGACAGGTTTTCCTTTGACATCAGGGGGTCCTTTTCAATTAATTATTATTAGAAGTTATTGCAGAATTTCCTGGCTGAACAGACTTCTGGTGGTCTCAATGACAGAGTAAGTTTGAGTAAGTTTTTTTTGCATTTAAGCATGCAGAGAGTAA
Source organism: Protopterus annectens (assembly GCF_019279795.1). Taxonomy (NCBI): domain Eukaryota; kingdom Metazoa; phylum Chordata; order Ceratodontiformes; family Protopteridae; genus Protopterus; species Protopterus annectens. Next base: position 1,345,776,842 of record NC_056728.1, read on the forward strand.
TATTATTATGAGTATTTCCACTTATCATTATTTTTACTTTTACCTTTTATTTTTATTTTTGTTTTTATACTTACACTTTTTTTGGTTTTTCTAATTTTAAATATCATGTTCATACATATTTTTTGTTTTAAAAACACACTTCCATGGATTTTGACTGTTGTATTACAGTAGTACTTTAAGTTTTTTGAGATCAGCTTTTTCCACATTGAGAGAACACTGATAATATGCGGTAGAAGATAAGTGCAAGTGATGTCAACAGCAAAAATATTACATGATTAACAGAACAAAAATACAAATCTCAATACACACATTAAACAATGACTAATAATATCCAAATTATCTTCTTAATAATGTCCATACACAGAACCATGTCACTACCATCAGATTTGATTAATCATACTTCCTGGTCATTGTGTTAAACAGTATTTGACAAATGACCCTAATATCTTCCAATTTCCTCCCCCTTAATCTCTTACCTCAAAAATTACTAGGCTGTTTTAGTGTATTATAATACTCTCGTCTGTAACCTGTATATAGACGGTCTCTCTTCAGATCCAGCAGCTACAATTCTTTTTGTGTGATTTTCCCTTATTTTTCTGCTTGAAATTTTAATGAGCTACAGTCCTAAGGATAGTCAGCTGTACATCTGTAATGCTTCATTCTTGCACATTTAGTTCTGTAACTGTTTGTTATCTTCACAACATTTTTGTCTCTCTAGCTTGCTCTGTAGAGATGAGTCATTTATATATCCTGAGAACAAAACTGTGTGCCACATTCTGTTATTCTTCTCTGACAACCTTGTGGTATCCAGGGCTGGTTTCTATGCTTATACCATTACTGGCGTGGGCGACAGCTCTAGCAGAGCATCTGTTCTAACAATGAGGGGATTATGCTAGCCTCTGCCGTTGCACTAAAACCCAGTTCTGCGTTTTACTCTTGCTTCTTACTCCCTTGATCTCTTTTTCTCCTGACTCTTCATTCCCCTTCCTCTTTGTCTCTCCAAGTCTTTCAGTTCTCTGCTTATTAATTGTCTTTATTGTAGAGAATATGCCAATACTACATTTATCTCCAGCAGATCTTTGCTTGTCTATGAAATGGAACAAAACTGATTTTAGTCAGGATTTTATTTGCTACCATTAATATAATATGCAGATGTGAGATTTTATCTGCAGACCCTGGGTTTAGAATGAATAATTGAATCTCATTTAATAGACATTTGCTTATTATGCCTTCAAATATCTAAAACCTTGGGAGGACAGTACTTAAAATGTAATACTTCCAAAGCTGCAAAACACAAAAACACGTTTTACAGAGGGCATACCCCCTGCACCCTGAAATGAAGCAATCTGATACACCCCCTAAGTTTCTACTCCAAATCTAATTGGGATTATAAGACATGGTAGATCTTTCAGTGATGACATACTGGATGTCAGTAAACTACCCCCACTGGCAAACAGCAGCTTTTCCATAGACTGTAATCCAGCAATATTTCAAATGACAGCAAGCTCACCATATGATTTTGGTTATTTATGTATTTATTTATTTATTTATTGACATTTCTTTACCTGGAAAGCCCCATTGGATAATAACCATTTTTCAGCAAAGGCCCAGGGAGAAAAGTTCCGGTATGTTACATGAAAACAAAACAAGTAGACTAGAATATAGCAAATACAAATATTTGGTATGGATAATCATTTCTACAAGCACAATATAAATTAACAGATTTGTAAAGGTTGTCATTTATACTAGTGTAATACAGGAGTAAACTAAGAAATAGTAAGATTGTCTAGTGATAGAACGTAGCTTAATTTTCTTAAGTTACAAGAGGTGAAGAGAGAGAGAGAGAAAGCGAGATTGAAGAAAATATGAGAAAAGTAGAGAAAAATATATTAATTCAAAAGAGGTAGTGGTTAGTTGAGAAAAAAATATTATTAAAGTTGACAAAATGAAGCATCAGAGAAGAGAAAGTGATTGAAAGATTAGTAAAGCAAGGAATATGTATATACAACAGAAAAGAAAGTATTATATGAAGTTACTACAGAAAAAGAGATTAACAAATTTAAATATGGGTATTAAGGATATATACCAGTAAACCAAGAATGAAGAACCACACTGAAGACACAGAAATTCGTATTTAGTTAGCTCTTTCGTTTACTCAGAATAGGCAAACTTCATCAGACAAATTTCACAAAGTAAAATACATTCCTTAAATAAGCATAAGTTAATTGACATCACCACAAATAATCAATTAAAGAGGTCAGACTTCCATTTAAAGGGCTATGAACCAAAAGTTTTATATATATATATATATATATATATATATATATATATATATATATATACATATATACACACACACACACTCACGGCATACTATAAAATCCTACATAAGGCACAAAAATCAGACTATAACTGCATGGATATAAACATGTATATAAATAAAAATACCCATCCAAATATATAAATATACAAATTCATAAATTAACATCATCTTTTTAGGGCCCTCATTGTTAAGATGCTTCCAATGGAAACAGAATCATTAAGGCTGGGAAAAACAAGGGCATTCAATTTAATTTGCCACATTAATTCCTTCTCATCCAACTTCAAGGACACTGGCCCACCCCTATTGTTCTCATACACTTTATCTATAACAAGGAAAACAAAACTGTGCTTGGGATGATCTTTAATGTGCCTAGCTAAAGCATTATTTAGATTCAATTTGTCAGTAGCATACAGATGTTCATAAATCCTATTCTTAAGAGTTCTCTCCGTTTTTCCCACATAAAAAACCCCACATAGGGTGCAAGTACTCAAATACACAACCCCCTTTGAATTGCAGTTAAATTTACCCTTAATGTTATATTTTCTCTCAGATATTGTAAAAGAATTCCTAACATTAATATATTTGCTCCACCGGCAAGCTTCCCATTTAAACATGTTGTTGTGGGGTAGATGTAATTTAGGGGTCTCATTCTCCAAAATACATTTAATATTCCTACCTTTTCTAAAGACCACCTTAGGTGAATCACCCACACATTTATGGACAATGCTGTCTTCAGTCAAAAAACACCAATTCTTAGTAAGAATAGATCTTAACAATGGGGCATCCAAAGAAAATGTAGTAATAAAACTCAATTTCTCAGTCCCTTGATCTAAAGAACCTAGGCCATCTGGTACAATTATTGAACCATTCAGCCATAACATCCCTCAAATTATTCTCACCAATCTCAATATTCAGTTCTCCAAAATCTAATCCGGAAGCTAGTGAAACATCCATCACATCCTTCTTCAGTAAAGGTTTAAAAATACCATGCAACCTCTTATAGTGAACCTCACAAATCAAATCATCCAATAGGTCACTAGGCTACCTACGTTTGATAAACATCTCCCTCAACAAATTACATTCTTCCAAAAATTTTTTCCAAGGAAACCATTCTAGCTGCCCAAACAAGTTGGCCTTTTACCACCGCCCTTTTCTGAAAATGGGAGTGGCAGCTAGAATAATGAAGAAAGGCGTTAGAATAAGTTGGTTTCCTAAAGATTCTGGAGATAAATCTCCTATTAGGAAGATCTTTAATACAACATCTAAATATGAAATTTTATCAGTCTGAAATTCCCAGGTATATTTCAAAAAATGAATGCAATGTGTTATATTTTGGATGAAAGAATCAGCTGAAGTTTGGTCCCCTTTCCAAAGGATGAATATATCATCAAAAAACAGGTGTACCAGGCTACCTTTTGCTGGAAAACATCATTCTTAAATAGAAAATGTTTTTCCCAAAAGGCCATAACTGTGTTGGCAAAGGTGCCCCACAAGGTGAACCCATGGCCACACCCATCTTTTGTAGATACAATTCTTTATCAAAAATGAAGTAATTATTCTTAAGCACCAATTCTAATAAATAAATAATTAAATCAATTTTAGACCCATCAGTCTGTTTCTCCAACAAAAATTCCCACACCCAATCACAACCGATGTCCTGTGGTATCACTGTATATAAGTCACGGACATCAATTATAAGAAAATTCATCTCTTCAGAAAAAGGAAGTTTGTTAATACTCTCTAAAAAGGCCCATGAATCCCTACAAATCTGAGATTCATCAATTAATGCCAATTTTAGTTTATTGTCAACAAACTTTGCACAACCATATGTGATGGACTGTCTACCGTCAACAATGGGATGAAAAGGGGGGGGGGTCCCTCAAATCTTTATGAATCTTGGGCAGCCCAAAAATTACAGGAGTAATAGGGTAATTGATGCAGAGATAATTATATAAATCTACATCAATACACCCATCAATAAAGAGATCGTTAATAAACCCCTTTAATCATTGATAGGCCCCATTTATCTAATTTCTTGAAACCTTAACACAGACCTCATTAGTAAGGAGGGTTTTCATTTTATCTTTATAAGTGTCAGTATTCATAAAAATCAACCCTCCCCCCTTGTCCGGTTTGATAACCCCTATACCAGCAAAACTCAATTCTTTAAGGGCATCTTTTTCATTGGTAGATACATTAAAGTTCTGAAAATTATATGGAACTTTGTTGTTAAACAAGGCTCTAATATCATTATCACAAATTTTTTCAAAAATTGATATAGAAGTATGTAATGTGGGGTTAAAGACACTAGCTACCCTAAATGCATTAACAATACTAGAATTGTTACCAAAAAAAACATTCAAATTCAATTTCCTAGTATAGGTTTTTAAATAAATTAAAGTCCTAGCCAAGTCCCCTGTAGTCGTGGGCACAAATGTAAATCCTTTAGCTAGGACTTCAATTAATTCAATTAAAGAAAAAAAAAATCTTGCTTTTTTCCCACTTTCTGAAATTTAAGAAAGTTCAGTTACAGATTTGCTGTTCTGAACTGTTTGTAAGTTTCTAGAAGGCCAGCGCTTGCTCGGGCTAAAGGGAAGTCTCTGTGTTCACCAGTGGCAGTGGTTAACACTGAACAGCCTGCCTGCCCCTGTAGGAGTGGTTGCTGCCTAGAAGCTATAGTTTTATTGACCATTTTGGGTCAATTGTAAACTCCTTGATCTCTCTCTCTCTTAAAACCCGGCTGCCTCATGGTCTTGGCATCTTTCCAGGCTTGCTAGTTGTTGCTGAAGCACCTACCAAGGGGATAAAATGCTGAGAGAAGAAAATGAGCCACTTTTGTGATTTTAAGTATTTTCTTCTGATTTTTTGTTAAGATGTACTGCTTTGCCGCCTATGTTTTGGCATTTTCCGGCTTGCTAAAGTTTATATCTGTACCCAAAACAGTATTTAGAACACATCTACAGCCTGTTTACTGCATTTCTTGTGTTGCACTTAATTTAAAATTATTTTTTTCTCTTAAAACTGCATTTTACTTGACTTTGGCCTAGCACTCAAGTGTGGGGTCATGTATTGCACTGTTATGAATATTCTGCTACTTGTGTATCTCTGCTACCTTTAAACTAAAACAACAAAAGAAAAAAAACAAAAAAAATTGCTTTTTTCCCACTTTCTGAAATTTAAGAAAGTTCAGTTACAAATTTGCTGTTCTGAACCTTTTTGTAAGTTTCTAGAAGGCCAGTGCTTGCTTGGGCTAAAGGGAAGTCTCTGTGTTCACCAGTGGCAGTGGTTAACACTGAACAGCCTGCCTGTCCCTGTAGGAGTAGTTACAGACTAGAAGCTGTAGTTTTATTGGCCATTTTGGGTCAATTCTAAACTCCTTGATCTCTCTCGCTTAAAACCCAGCTGTCTCGTGGTTTTGGCATCTTTCCAGGCTTGCTAGTTGTTGATGAAGCACCTACCAAGGGGAGAAAATGCTGAGAGAAAAAAAGGAGCCACTTTTGTGATTTTAAGTATTTTCTTCTGATTTTTTGTTAAGATTTACTGCTTTGCCGCCTACCTTTTGGCATTTTCCGGCTTGCTAAAGTTTATATCTGTACCAGAAACAGTACTTAGAACACATCTAGAGCCTGTTTACTGCATTTCCTGTGTTGCACTTAATTCTTAAAACTGCATTTTACCTGACTTTGGTCTAGCACTCAATTGTGGTGTCATTTATTGCACTGTTGTGAATATTCTTCCACTTGTGTATCTCTGCTACCTTTAAACTAAAACAAAAAAGAAAAAAGCAAAAAAGTCTTGCTTTTTTCCCACTTTCTGAAATTTAAGAAAGTTCAGTTACAGATTTGCTGTTCTGAACTGTTTGTAAGTTTCTAGAAGGCCAGTGCTTTCTTGGGCTAAAGGGAAGTCTCTGTGTTCACCAGTGGTAGTGGTTAACACTGAACAGCCTGCCTGTCCCTGTAGGAGTGGCTACTGCCTAGAAGCTGTAGTTTTATTGGCCATTTTGGGTCAATTCTAAACGACTTGATCTCTCTCTCTCTTAAAACCCGGCTGCCTCGTGGTTTTGGCGTCTTTCCAGGCTTGCTAGTTGTTGCTGAAGCACCTACCAAGGGGAGAAAACGCTGAGAGAAGAAAAGGAGCCACTTTTGTGATTTTAAGTATTTTCTTCTGATTTTTTGTTAAGACTTACTGCTTTGCCGCCTACTTTTTGGCATTTTCCGGCTTGCTAAAGTTTATATCTGTACCAGAAACAGTACTTAGAACACATCTAGAGCCTGTTTACTGCATTTCCTGTGTTGCACTTAATTTAAAATTGTTTTTTTCTCTTAAAACTGCATTTTACCTGACTTTGGCCTAGCACTCAAGTGTGGGGTCATTTATTGCACTGTTGTGAATATTCTGCTACTTGTGTATCTCTGCTACCTTTAAACTAAAACAAAAAAAGAAAAAAACAAAAAAACTCTTGCTTTTTTCCCACTTTCTGAAATTTAAGAAAGTTCAGTTACAGATTTGCTTTTCTGAACTGTTTGTAAGTTTCTAGAAGGCCAGTGCTTGCTTGGGCTAAAGGGAAGTCTCTGTGTTCACCAGTGGCAGTGGTTAACACTGAACAGCCTGCCTGTCCCTGTAGGAGTGGTTACTTCCTAGAAGCTGTAGTTTTATTGGCCATTTTGGGTCAATTCTAAACTCCTTGATCTCTCTCTCTTAAAACCGAACAACTCTCTTTTTGCACGGTTTTGTGCACTGAGCAGCGTCGGGCAGCGCCACCTAAACAGGTTTAAACTATTTCAGGCTCCACAAAGTCTGCTCTTCATTTTTTCCCTTAGAACTGTTCAAACTCTCAAAGTAAGCACTCTATTCTCTTTCTAAAGCCCTGCACTTGCTCAGTTCTTATAAGGAAACACTAACTAACTAAAGCACTACACCCTCCTAGACTTCTCATAAGTACTAGGCTCCTGATTGGTCCTTCCTGATCAAGTGAAAAATCAGTTCCCTTTACTAATCTGATCAGTGAAAAAACAGTTCCCTATACTAATCTGGTATGTCCAAGGGTCAGTTTCAGGGTTACTCTCCAGTCCAGCTGGTGAATCTGGGAATTTTGAGGCAATGTTACAATTGCCTTATGTACACAGACAACCCTCTCCTCCTTCCAACAAACTCTAATACATGTGAGAGATGCAGTTACACAGCCAAACTGGAGGCAGAGCTTTCTCAACCCAAGACTGGCACAGTCAGTCAGGAGGAAAAGGTAATCACCTGCACCACAAATCCAATCTCACATAAACCTATTGCATCTGCATACCCAACACATAAACACACAAAAACATACTCAAGAGGCTCTAAATAAAAATCTGCCTAAGCAGCAAAGACCTCCAAAGCAGATATCCAAGCAACAGCCACCCTTCAACAATACCCACGAATCACATATCTCACAAAGTCAGTGTGCCTCACAGTCACAGCCCTTAAGGCTAAACAACACACCAAATACACTTGTTATAGGGGACTCTATTGTTCGGCACACTGACGTCCCGCTCACCAGACTGAACAAGGAGAAGGTCACTGTAAGCTGCCTGTCGGGTGCCAGGATCCACCACATAACGCAATGTTAAAATATGACTCTGTCATTGTCCATGCTGGTGTGAATGACCTGAGATGTACCTCCCTGGACTACATGAAAAGAGACATAGAGGAGCTCTCTGATCATGTAGCCCAGGCTGGTATGACCCTGACCTTGAGTAGCATCTTGCCCTCACCAAGAATGATGCCACAGTATAAAGACAAAATGATCAGATTCAACAATTGGCTAAAGTATTGGTGTCAATCAAAGGGGTCCAGTGTCTGTCAGCCTGGGATGACATGCTCGACAAGCCAAATTGCTTCGCTAGGGACGGCTTGCACCTGTCACCCTTAGGCTTTCGTATACTGGCCAAGGCTCTTGCCACCCCCATAGTGCCTTTTTTAGGCAAGGCTCAAAGGACAAACTCACCTCCATAGACAACCCAAGGATAATAAAACTAAAGGTAATGCTACTCAATGCCAGAAGTCTAAACCTCAAGATGCATGCACTCGAGGCTCTCCTCAGTATGGAGAAAATCTATGTCTGTGCAGTAACAGAAACCTGGTTCAAGGCTCCTGAGAGCACCCCAGCACTACCAGGTTATAACTCATACCATGCTTTTCGGCCCCAAAACTCGGACCGAAGCACAAAAGGAGGGGGAGTATCTATATTCATCAAAGATACCTACACCTCCAGGTTAGTGGCACTGCACGAAGCATCGGAAACCATCCATGTGCAACTAACAACAGGCAAAACTGCCTTTCAGTTTGTAGCCTGCTACAGATCACCCTCCCTTTCACAGGAACCCCACTTGGCATTCCTGAGAACACTGGAGAATATGAAGGTCTCTCAAAACACTATGTTATTGGGTGACTTCAACTACCCAAACATTGACTGGGAAAACTACTCAAGCCCAAACACCCTCGCCCAACGGTTCCTTAAATTTATAAACTCTAACGCAATAGAACAACTGGTCACCACTCCCACAAGAGGGAACAACATATTGGACCTGGTCATCACCAACATGGGGACTCTATGTTCCACACCAGAGGTAAACCCCTCATTGGTAAGATCAGACCATAAACTAATTTCCCTGGACATCCATATCCCGTCCCCACCCCCAGCCAAGGAAATCACTGTAAAGAATTTCTCAAAAGCTAACTTCACCCTTCTCAAGACTGAGGTGGAATCCTTCAAAGCCCCCGGGCCAGAGGATAATACAGCCCAATCCGCAGAATCCTTTACAATTGCATTCTATGAGCACCTGCAGGAATGCATGGATTGTGCTATCCCAAATAAAACCAAGACTCACTCCTCCAAAAACAGGAGACCTGTCTGGTGGACCCCGGCCATAAATAAGCTATACAACAGAAGGAGGAAGCTACTACATGACAGAGCAAAATCCCAAAAAAGGAAGGCATCTCTGATCAGTATTAGAAAGAAACTACAAACCCTCATAAAATCATCAAAGGCTAGTTTCGAAAGAAAAATTGCCCTAGACACTAAAGATAATCACAAGGCCTTCTTTAGTTATGTTAGGGATATGGGTGGAAACTCCCAGATATGCTCTGAATTGTTGCATAACGGTACAAAATATACCGAACCTACAGACATAGCCAACATCCTGGCAGACAGATTCAGTGCTAACTTCTCCCCCCTTCCCCCTCAAAGGAGGAAATGCCTATCCCAACTGAATGTAACCTCCCTGACATCACAGATGCACAGGTGAAAGCTGCCCTCTCCAAAGCAAAAAACACAGCATCTATGGGACTGGACGGTGTCCCAGGCTGTGTCTTACACGAGCTCCAAGAAGAACTGAACCCTCACATTAAGTCACTGTTCAAACTTAGCCTTACTACAGGATATGTACCCAAAGAATGGCGTACAGCTACAGTGGTCCCACTCCACAAAGGTGGTGCCACAATGGACCCCGGGAACTATCGCCCCATAAGCCTGACTAGTCTGGTCTGTAAAGCTATGGAGCGTATTATCATGGAACTCATAAACAAAGACATTGGGAGCCTCCAGACACTGGACCCTACCCAATTCGGCTTTGTTAAGGGCAGATCTTGCCTCTTAAATCTAGTTGATTTCTTTGAAACAGTTACCAAAGCCATAGATGAGGGCAAGGTAGTCCACACAGCCTACCTGGACCTCGCAAAAGCCTTCGACACAATACCCCACTCGGGCATCATAAATAAGCTTACCAACTTAAATATCAACCCCTATATCACAAGATGGGTTGCAAACTGTCTCAGGGATAGAACCCACATGGTCAGAATTGCAGGTGCCACGTCCGAATCCAAACCAGTTACAAGTGGCATCCCACAAGGCTCAGTTCTGGGACCTCTTTTATTCAGTATATACTTCTCTGAGGTTTAGGCTAACACAGGGGGACTATGGCTGGCAAAGTTCACAGATGACTGCAAACTGGGAGCCATAATCGACTCTCCAGCTTACACAAGCATCCTCCAAAAGGGTCTCACGGAGACGGACGCTTGGTGCCAGAACCATGGCCTCAAGCTTAATGCTAAAAAGTGCATAGTCATCCCCTTTGGGAAAAACAAAGTGCCCACAAATTACCACATAGGTGGTAATCCATTAAGTACGGAAGAAGTGATTAGAGATTTGGGGACCAATGTAGATAGTAATCTCTCCTTTGATAATCACATTGCCAAAGTAGTTAGAAAGACCTTCTATATAGCCCACCTTATCACAAAAGGGTTCACATCTAGATCAAGAGAGGTCATTGTGCCCCTCTACTCGTCACTCATCATGCCCATAATTGAATACAATGCCCCTTTTGGGATGTACCTTACCCGACACCTGCAGCAACTGGAGAGACCCCAAAAGTACCTCACCAAGAGGATCATGGGCTACAAACAGATGTGCTATGCAGCTCAACTAAAGAAAGTCCAGCTCTACTCAGTTGCTTACCGCCTACTCAGAGGCGATCTATGCCTGACATACAAAGCCATGTCTAACCCAGAATTAATGGACATGCTCCACCTCAAAAAATCCAAATCCCTTAGACCTACACGCTCCAGGGACTTAAACCTCAGCACAAAAATAAATAGGACATGCTGGAGGGACAGATTCATTTCCCAGAGGCTCCCCTCACTCTGGAATAGAATACCAATTCATGTTAGACATAGCCCCTCGCTGACCCTCTTCAAGCGAAATCTGGACGCGTGGATGGGAAATCGCAAATTCACCCCTGGGATCTCTTCTGTGTCCCTGCTTGACAGAGACACAGTAAACTAATCTTAAAGGGCTACCTTCTGTGACCTACTATACAGAGGCACAGTAGGCTAATCTAATAGGGAGGCGAAAGCCAAATACACTCGGGCTAGGCTTATAAATGCCCTAGGGCAGATAGCCTGGTATCTACCTATGAACCTATAACAATGGGGAAGGCACAAATGAAGAATAGTTGTAAATTTTAAAATCATTTATACTATTCACCAAAATTTCAACTGAATTTTCATAGTCCATTAAAATCATATCCATGGTGTCAGTATTAAAAGTTCCTATCTCCTTGTTTTGTTCTGTGGCTTCTTTTTCCAACGTTGTTGCTGTTGTACCCGATTCTGTTGGCTACCAGTATCCCGATGTTTGGCCCCCGAAAAAACCTGGGGTGAATTAACATTCTTCTCCCTGTTGTTACTACCACCACTGTTGTTTTGTCTGTTATTAAGCCGTTCGCTTTTCCTAACAGTAGGGTTATCTAGTGGCAACACATCACTCAAGCCACTAACTTTATTGTCATTACTATCAGCATTACCAAGTCCTGAAAAAGAATTAGCCAAAGGTGAGCTTTCATTATCACCACAATTAGTGTTATTGCCTCCATTGGAACGAGGCAAAGGGTAAGCATTGCCCTTCCCATAAGCTAGTTGGTTTCGGCTTAATTTTATAATCTTGTTGTCTTTAACCAAAGCACTTTCAATACTAGAAAAGATACGTAAAAAATCGTACCTATAGCGTGAAAAGTCTTTATCAGACCGAATATTTAAATCAAGATTAGACAGCTCATTTTTCAACACTTCAATCTGTGCCCCATAGTCTTTAATAGGTAAATTAATATATTCGCAGCCCTGCCGATCGAAAAGTCTCAATAATTATTTATGAAGAATAGAGTTGTTAACAAGGCCCGTTGGAAAACGCCAAAGTCTCAAATCTTTTGGGACCTGTTGCCTGTTAACACACTCTGTTAAATATTGGATTTCGATTTGAAGCTTTTTAAAAAGAAAAAGCTTGATGTCAAACTCTTTTAGATTGTTAACTATGCTATTATAGTTATTAACATTAGGATCCGTTTGACTATCGGAACGAATGGTACCAGAAATTAAAGTAGCGGGATCCTTAAACCAGTCATTTAAACATGTTATTGTGAGAGAATTACTTGCAGGCTCAACCAAATTCAAGTCCGTTTGTGCATGCCCATTAGTGATTTCTCTGCTGCCAGGTGATGTCCGAAAACCAGAAGCCGGTAATCTGTGGATTCACTTGTAGAACTTTTAACACAGCGTGTGGATATATTATCTAACCAGGTCGTGGGGACCTGGGCATGCTCAGTCAGGAAGTCTGGTCCTGGAGGTTTGATTGATTTGCCAACGTCAGGCGGAATGGATGTGAATGTTCCTGGAGCACAAGACAGTAGGAACCTACCTTCCTTGCCTTCCTCCCTTGGATTACTGGCTTTCAAGTTCATGGTTTTACAAAATAATAACATAACGATTAGACGTGGGGACATAATTAATAAAACTGAGGAAAATGAAATGAAATGGATTATCAGATTAAGGGCTGACCATATACCGGGTTTAAATGATAGGATTCCCATCAAACCTGCTTTGAAGGCTAGGAAGCTAGGCATTAATAAATAATTGTACCACCTAGGGTGCCTACATAGAGTTAGAATGAAAAAGTGACGTATAAAATATTTGTATTTATTACATATATGTTTCACATATATACTTTTTAAGTATCTGGTATTAATATTGATATGATTCATATACATTTAAAGTAGTATGTTTGATAGGTATGTCTTTAAGAGAGAACAGAATGTTTTCTATATGTATTCTCTATATATTTTTACTTTCTTATTATTTCATATTAATAAGTGTGTTTTATAATGTATTTAATAAGAATTTGATTAAGTATGTCATTATAATATGAAAAATACATACATAAATAGGCAAGATTCATAAGATATTTATGTATATGAATATCTCAAAATATTCATTTATCTAATTATGCACGCATTTATCAAATTGATTAAGATTATGTTTTAGTTATCTGCAGTTTTTTTAATAATTTTAAAAATATTTAAATATTCAACTATGTATGCATCTAATTAATTGTTTAAGATTATGTTATTAGATATTATTTGCACCCTAACTAGTGAAAGAAAGTAATGTCTAATGATAGGAAATAGTAGCGGTCACTAGCTGTAATATATAAACTAACAGAAAGTGATTTTACAACTAATAGCTACGCAATCATTTATATGTTTTGAATTTGAATATATGAGATTTTTTAAATATATGCATATCACGAGATATCTATGCACATAAGTGGATATTCATCTATTTAATATGTATGTAATTAATTATTATATTAAGTTTTTTATAATAACATTAGAAATTGTTTGCATTTTAATTAGCGTAATAGCAGGAAGTGACCTCAGTGTCTATGATAGGAAATAGTATTTAAATGTATTAATTGTGAATATATGTCGTAATGGCCTGAGGAAGCCTACGGGTGAAAGCGCTAGCCAAGTTTTACTAAAATAAAATCTTTGAGGAATATAGAATGAGTGCTCTCTTGTTTTATCCATAGTGAAGTGAAAACTGCTGTTGGACTGTACTATCGTTGCGCCGAAGGGCATTTGACGTTGCTAGTTACATTCATTCAAAGCGTTCTTAATACTCTATTTATAGTGATGTGAAAGTAGCTGTGAACTATACTATTGTTGTGCCGAAAGGCAGCAGAGGGTAACAACAACGCTTTAATTACGACTATATATACTTTGGAATACTTTATTCGCTTGGAATTCTATGCGAGTGACTGATATTTGCCATTGTGCCTACCCGATTTTTATTGTACTATTTATCTGCATTATTTTTACAGGGCAAGGTACCAACGAAGCAGTAACAGTTTTTTATATTTTATTTCTCTTATACGTTGGTCTCTGGTACTGCTTCATGGACATGGCAGAATTGCAATCTACAAGTATTGAACTACCTTATAATCCGGAGAATGTTAATAAAAACAAATCAAGATTTGAAAGTGCTGTTGCAGGAGACGTCAATCCGTTACTTACGTATGACGTCACATCCGACCTTTCGAATGAAGGAGTTGTTGAAAAGGATTGTAAGGGTTTATCCACGCTATTGGGGGAAATGGAAGCTAACTTCATTCGACTAAAACGACTTCAGTTGCAACGGCAACATTTTGAAGTCTGTATAAATCGCAAAATAATTCCACGAGGACTTTGCATATTAAAAATGCCTACTACAGGTACTGTGTTCCCAGACTTACTATATATGTGGCAGCAGATAAATATACGCTATATGGAACTGTTGAACACTTATTTTAAACCGCAAGAAGCAGAGCTACGAGAGTGCATAAAGGAACAACAATTGTATTTATATGAAATGTATCCTAACACAATATTAGATAATATGTTAGAGAAACTATTGGATGATGTTTACCTATATGAAAAGAAATTACTAGAGCAGAAACAGAATAAAATTAAAAGGGATATGCAAGATTTTGCAAAAGGACAAGTCTTCACTTGGCCCAGGGTACAAAATAAACTGGGCCAGGATAGAACTGCCAAAGAGAATGGGCGGGATGATATAGGTACATCAGGTAATAGAAGTAATGGTGTACTAGAGAGAATTGTGAAAGGAAAAAAAGTATTAGAGAGTCAAATGACTGCTAATAAAGATAGTAATATAGTGAGTAACAAAAATAAAGGGAATGTTATGGTCACAACAGCGTTAGTGCATAAAGAAAATATAGTTAATGAAGTACCCCTACCAATATCTGAATGTAATGGCAAAGAGCCAACACTAATAGATGAAACTGATGTTATTACAGAGATAGTTGAACCAGATGTAAATGATATAGTTGTAAGAAGGAAGGTGGTTAATAATAACTTAGACATTGGTAGCCCCAAAGGAAAAGCCCCTTTCCCCATAGTAAATCAATGGAGAAGAGGGAGGGACCGCTCAATGAGCAGGGGACGGCAGAAGAAGAGAGCGGCCGACCAGGAGTATGTAGGGCCCACTCTAAAGAAGATGTGGCAAGGGACTTAAACTCCTTAATATGGAATATATCTAAAAGAGACCTTTCCATAGATGAGGAAGTAGTTTTAGAGAAAGGACTTACATTTATTCCGTCTACCAAAAGTGACATAACACAAACAATAGTTGATTTGAAGCTTTTTACAAGAAATATACAACTTAAATTGGACTTTGGTCTGAATACCAAAGAAATAACTGTTTATAGGAAGCCTAGTACTTTTATACCAGCCTTACATCCTTTGATTGATGCATATACTAAATTAGTTGAGCAAGAGCTATATGCACATGAGAAAAGAAATAGTGAAAGGAAATGGTATGGTAACTTGACATTTAAACAACGGAAGGCATTAAGAAAGTTAATGAATGATCCTAACATAATGATTAGGCCTGCCGACAAGGGCGGACCTATTGTCATTATGGACATGGACCAATATATTATAAGTATGACAGAAATGTTAAAAGATGGACAATACTACAGAACAATTGGATTAAATACGGTTGATAGGGTCATTGAAAGAGTATTCATTGCAATTAATATACTATACAATGAAGGGAAAATAAATGAAGATTTATTTAATTATTGCATTGTTAATCATCCTACTTTACCTTGCATACAAGGTGTACCAAAAAGTCACAACACCTATTGTCGCAGGTAGAGGATGGGTAACGAGCCGATATCACTATATTTAGAAACTGTACTACGACCAGTGGTGAATAATTATTCGCATATACTTAGAGATACTAAACAGTTCCTAGTTATTCTGAAACCACACAAAAGACCAGTGAAAACAGCTCTACTTTCCAAAATAAGAATTTAATAAAAACCTTTTAGTTGTCTCTCCTCTCCTAGCGCCTCGGCTGCAAGCCTTTACAGAGTAAAAAAGTGAAGCTCACTCACACAGTCCTTTTATACAGCTGCCATATCAATTAACAATTCATTACATAATAAAATCAGTTCCTAATTGTTAAGCTAACAATTAACCCATGAAATTCTGCCAATTGCACTCTTTATTCATTCCTAAAGGCTGCAAAGTTTCATATTTCATTATTAAAATTGCTTCCTTTCTTCTTAAAATCTTTTTCAATACATTTTCATCTCCATGTCTGTTGTATACTTGTTCCAGAATTGTGACTTTCATATTGTCTATTATACCCCATGTTCTGAATGAAAATGTTCTGCCACTGGACTGCTCATCTTCCTGTTTTTAACATCTCTAACATGTTCTTTTATTCTCTCAGCCAGACTTCTTTTAGTCTCCCAATATAGCCTTTGCCACAAAAGCATTTTATAAGATATATAATCCCCTGCTAGTGCAGTTAAATGTTCCTATAGTATTAAAGCTTTTCCCTTAATATCTTCAGCTTCTCTGATTATGTAAGGGCATATTGCACACTTTCCACAGGGAAAGTTCCTTCCTTGTTATTGCACATGCTAGCTTCTGTGTTGGTCTCTCAAACCTGCCTCTTACTAAAAATCTTTCAAACTTCTCCCTCTCTGGAAAGAAATAGTAAGCTCAACATTCACCAAAGAAGGTACCTCCTTTCTTGTCTTGTTCCAACTATTTTTTATCATTTCATTAAATACTTTAGAAAAAATAGTATATTTTGTGACAAAAAACATTTTTGAACATTCTCCCTTGTAATTTGTAACTACATGCTGACTATTTTTATCCTTGTTCCCATAATCTTGTTTTTTGCTACTTTTTCCAAATACTTTATTATAACTCAGTTTCACTTGATTTGGGTCATAACCTCTCTCCATGAATTTATTGCAAACCTTGTCACACTCTACTTCTGCTAGTTACATTCATTCAAAGCATTCTTAATACTCTATTTATAGTGATGTGAAAGTAGCTGTGAACTATACTATTGTTGTGCTGAAAGGCAGCAGAGGGTAACAACAATGCTTTAATTACGACTATATATACTTTGGAATACTTTATTTGCCTGGAATTCTATGCGAGTGACTGATATTTGCCATTGTACCTACTCAATTTTTATTGTACTAGTTAAAGGCTATAATAAGCCATTGCAATCCCAAGATCACCAACAGTAAAGTGTTTTTTTCTTTTTTTTTCTTAGGTTCAAGATACTGTGATCTCTGTTTGTCACTTTAAGTCTGTGTAGGCCTGTGTATGAAGTTGACATAGTAACTGTGAAACTGAACAAAAATTTGTTGACCAGTGTTTCTTATGAGAAAATAAATATACTGGAAAACCAATCCTGTACTCTCAGGATATGACAGATGTGCCTTGTGAACTATAACAGATCAGTTCTACAAGTCTCAAGTAATGTATTTAAAGCCAGTGCTGCATCATGCACAAAAGTATAGCACCATAACAGCTCCTTGCAGTTTCCAAAGTTTTAAATTATGACAACAGAGCAGCTAAAATGTAGGCAGAAGCAGGCAGATAATAATGTAAGGGTCTCTAGGAGGTTAAGCTTGCCAAAATGAATCTTCAGGTTGTGTTAAATGTCAATGGACAATAAAGAAAAAGAGAACAAACATTTCAGTCATCACAGGTGTTATGTTCAGTTGGTGTACCCAGGTATGTGTCCATTCAAGTTTTAGTGTTTTTTTTGGGGTTTTTTTTTTTACTTTTTCACCCCTCCTATGACTAATCTTTTTCATATGCCAAAGTTGATTTTTTTCACAGTTTTCCTAAAATGGCTGCTTTGTGGTGTGTGGGGAATGTAGTGTATGTTGCAATGAATAAAATATATTTTCAGTGTGCATCCAATAAGACGGGCTAGAATCCTGGACTTATGGATAATCCATATACATGATGGACTTAAACTAATTGGTGCCACCAACATTCTCCCTCCACCAACCTAACACATATACACACACATACACACACACACACACACACACACACACACACACACACACACACACACACACACACACACACACACACACACACACACACAGATGCATACTCAAAAGCCTCCCTGAGTGTGCATTCCTTCCTGGTGCTGAGTGTCTACAAAAAATGTATGGTTTCATGGTCCAGTTGATCTCAAGTAAAGACCTGCACAAATCATCCACTTTTAGAGTATGATATTAGTTACACAGATACTTTTTAACATAACAATTTGTAATTTATCTATTCAAAATTGATTCATAGCTATAAAAGATAAGATGTTAGTGATAACTCAGAGAAAGTGTTTCAGTGTGCCACATCTGTGGAAATTGGAGATATAGCGAACATGTTAATTATATCTACAGAAAGTGTGATACCTGTATGAGATTTCCCGCAACTCCACAGTAAGGTTTAACTTATTTTTGGTTAAATTTACTTTGCAGCTGTGTTTCTTCAGTTCTTCTGCATTTCATATGCTCTGTTCACAGCTGAAATAAGAATAGCAAACTCTAAAATCAGAGTACAGTGTGCTTCAGACCATTATGGAAATGTTACGTCTAGCTGTTGTTTGGCAGATTTCCATTTTCCTCGTAGCATACAGAACACTTGAGGTACCCCAGTACTGATTCTTATATTGTAACATTTCTGCACTGGAGGGCAGAAAGATAATAGTCAAGTTATGTATGACCACTAACGTCACACCCTTCTTAGTATGCTGTTCTTTGAATTATAGGATTTGAACACAGACTTAGTTTTATATTCAGTAGTTCTGCAGCAACACCATGGAGTATCAGAAATGTATTTGTGTCAATCTGCAAGTTTAGATGCTAGCAGTTTTTTAACTTGACTCTATTCTTTTCAATAACTAATTCTTTAAGAAGATGTGTACTAAAGGTTTCTAAAACAAAAACAGTTAACACAAAGCTCATTAATGAGTCTGGAATGATTAATAACTGAACTTTGCTCAGTTTTAGCACATTTCTTCCATTTTAATACTAGATGGGGAATAGATGCATTTTGGATTCATGTTTTAAGATTAGTGACAGAGAAATAGAACTTACTGTATGTAGAATATATCAAGGTACACATTTACCTTCAGTTCTGCTCAGAATTTAACATTTGACCCAAGAAGGACTAATTAAGACTTCAACTTTGAGGGGTTGATGAATGAAGAGAATGAGAGGGAGAGAAGGTTGGATGATGTAGGGATAGTGAATCATGAAGTACAATGGATTAGCAAGGAGGAAGTAAGGATAGCTATGAAGAGAATGAAGAATGGAAAGGCTGTTGGCCCAGATGACATACACGTGGAAGCATGGAGGTGTTTAGGTGAAATGGCAGTGGAGTTTTTAACCAGATTGTTTAATGAAATCTTAGAAAGTGAGAGGATGCCTGAGGAATGGAGAAAAAGTGTTTTGGTACCGATTTTTAAGAATAAGGGTGATGTGCAGAGCTGTAGTAACTACCAGAGGGATTAAATTGATCAGTCACAGCATGAAGTTATGGGAAAGAGTAGTGGAAGCTAGGTTAAGAAGGGACGTGATGATTAGTGAACAGCACTATGGTTTCATGTCGGGAAAGAGCACTACAGATGCGATGTTTGCTCTGAGAATGTTAATGGAGAAGTACAGAGAATGTCTGAAGGAGTTGCATTGTGTTTTTGTAGACTTAGAGAAAGCATATGACAGGGTGCCTAGAGAGGAGCTGTGGTATTGTATGAGGAAATCAGGAGTGTCTGAGAAGTATGTAAGAGTGGTACAGGATATGTACGAGGGTAGTGTGACAGCGGTGAGGTCTGCGGTGGGAGTGACGGATGCATTTAAGGTGTAGGTGGGGTTACATCAAGGATCAGCTCTGAGCCCTTTCTTATTTGCAATGGTGATGGACAGGTTGACAGACGAGATCAGACAGGAGTCTACATGGACTATGATGTTTGTAGATGACATTGTGATCTGTTGTGAGAGTAAGGAACAGGTGGACGAGACCCTGGAGAGATGGAGATATGCTCTAGAAAGAAGAGGAATGAAGGTCAGCAGGACTAAGACAGAATATATGTGTGTGAATGAGAGGGAGGATAGAAGAATGGTGAGGATGCAAGGAGTAGAGGTGGCGAAGGTGGATGAGTTTAAATACTATTGGTCAATAGTTCAGAGTAACGGTGAGTGTGGAAGAGAGGTGAAGAAGAGAGTATAGGCAGGATGGGGTGGGTGGAGAAGAGTGTCAGGAGTGATGTGTGACAGACAGGTACCTGTAAGAGTGAAAGGGAAGGTCTACAAGAGGGTAGTGAGACCAGCTATGTTATATGGGTTGGAGACAGTGGCATTGACAAAAAGGCAGGAGTTTGAGCTGGATGTGGCAGAATTAAAGATGTTAAGATTTGCACTGGGTGTGACAAGGGTGGACAGGATTAGGAATAAGTATATTAGAGGGTCAGCCCAGGTTGGAAGGTTTGGAGACAAAGCCAGAGAGGCAAGATTACGTTGGTCTGGACATGTGCTGAGGAGGGATGCTGAGTATATTGGGAAAAAGATGCTAAGGATGAAGCTACCAGGTAACAGGAAAAGAGGAAGGCCTAAGATAACGTTTATGGATGTGGTAAGAGAGGACATGCAGGTGGTTGGTGTGACGGAGCAAGATGCAGAGGACAGGAAGAAATGGAAACAGGTGATCCGCTGTGGCGACCCCTAACGGGAACAGCTGAAAAAAGAAGAAGAATGCAGTAGAATTTTAAGGCTGTTAGTGTAAGTACTCATTGGTGGGGTACAGTTTTTGGAGTTATTCTCCTTTCAGTAATATGTGAGGTACACTTTGTTTGATATGTGTGCTCTGTTTCTTCCCAGTTGTCCTTAACTTATATCCTTATGTAAAAACAAGTTAAAATAATGCAGTAATTCAGAAAGGATGATTCACTTTGTCATTTCATTCAGTTTTGCACAGCAGGGAAGGAGCATAATGTCAGACAGGAGAATGAGACTAAATATAGAGGATTATGACTGAGTCTCCCATCATAATCAGAATATTATGTGTTTGAGACATGAAGGCCAAGACATTTACCTCAAGATCAAAGGTCAAGGGGTGAATCTTGGCATCCATGGTAAGAAGACAGAATGCCAAGAGACCTGATCATAATTCTTTCCATTGCATAGAACCTTCCCTGGTTCCATGTACTAAAATTTTGAGAGAGAGAAACAGGGTAGTAGTAGTGTTTTACACCTTATCAAGCTATAACATGCTAACCATTCCCAAACAGAGAATGACCACCCAAGAAGACTATTGGGAAGCCAGTAAACACTTCATTCAGACCTAAAGAAATTCTAAATAAAATATATAATGGTTTCCAGCTGCTGCTTTCTTCTCTAACACAATGTCATCATGCTCTTCTGTTTACAGGTACACATTCTGTGTACATGTTGCACTTATGCTCAGTGAACACTAATGTATACCTGTAAAAAACAAGCAAATTAGTATGTGATTCACATTCAGGTTTACTGCCATTTGGTGCCTTGAGATGTTACTGTAAATCACTTATATGAATTGCATTAATGTATGGACAGAGTACTGCAAGTTTGAGCACAGCACTTGTACACCACATTGTACAGTATTTATGAATACCATGGACTGTAACTTGTTAGCTATCAGGATCTAGGATTTGTAGAGTTTATGGTATTTACTTACACAGAATATGAGAACTGTCATGTCTCATGGAGGAAGTATTATGGATTCTGGACAGTATTTTCAGTTAATGCTCTTTAGAGATATCAGGCAAGTAAAGCATTCAGATATGTTGCACTGCTGTAACAAAATACGATTTTTTATGAGTAGTATTTTTTAACTTTACATCATAACCTTTGTCCATGTGTCTTTATCACATGACTATGATCATGTGCTGTACTTTCTCTTTAAAGGAAGCATGTCATGCATTGGTCTGTATTCTGATGAAATATATTTTTAGCATTAAGACAGAAGTGCTAAATAATAAATTGGTTGTTCCTACTACTTTGGTTGCAGACCTTTTTGTGTATTTCAGGGCTTAGGATGTAAGCCTTGTGGGTGAAATTAGGACTAATTGTGTTTGTAAGGATATTGGCAGTATCTATTGGGTCAGAACAGGAGCTTAATTAAAAAAAAAAAAATTTTATGCACATCTATGTATTATCGTTATTTTTCTCTGCACTGTATTGCTTTATTATGCTTGCTCATTATGCACATTTTATGTAAATGTATTTCCTGACTATGAATCTTACTCTTGTATTATACCATTAACTTTATGTAACCATGTTTCATTGTATTGCTTGTGGAGCTTTTCTCCCCGGGCCTCCACTGAAAATGGGCACTTCTTGGCCCAGTGGACTTCCCCGGTAATCAAACTGAAATAAATAAATAAATAAATAAATAATTTTTTCAGAGGGTATAGTAGGGTATTGTTTCTTCATTTTCTAACATAGCTAAAGGAGGGTTTCTAACTACCTTTGTTTATGACCTCCTTTAGTGGACCTGATAGTGCATTTCAATTTTTTTGTAATTCTTTTGATATTATCCTTGAGAAGAGCAGTGTTGGATCTCCTAAATAATTTAAGGGGTTAATTTATTTTGTTGCATGATTTACTTATGGCACTAGACCACTAGGTTATTTTGTTTTGAATTTCCAATGATACTCGGCTTTGTTACAGAGTGTTAGCTTACTAGCTCTATGCAGTTGTTTAAATATGTGTAGAATTCCTTAATAATGTTGACTGCTATAGCAAGGTCAGGGGATGTACAGTAATGTCAATACTGCATTTCTTATAGGATGAGTTTTTGCTGTGTTTCGGTGTGGGAGATCTTGATAACTTTAACTAGACTGTCCAAACAATACTGCCAGTAAAAAAACACAGTGATAGAAAATATTTTGCAGAATCATCTATTACCTTGATTGCATGTTAATAGGTGAAAGAATTCCATTTCTACAATATGTGGTGATGCCTACTCTGGGTCAGTAATCAAGAAGCATTAATCCTCACCAGTGACATTGCTGAGGAAAGGCAACTAGCAGCAAAAATGGATACACACAGTATTTTCAGATGCAGCTGTCTGCACCAAGCACAGTTTCCCTTAAGAGCACACAGGGAGCACCCTCCAGACTTGAGGCTGGACTCTCTTTCTCTCTCCATGTCCCAAACAAGACTTCACCCTGACCACTTTGGAGGTCTGTGTCCCTGTTCTAAGCAGCTGATACACACACTTGGGTATTTGATTTGCACGCGCATACACACACACACACACACACACACACACACACACACACACACACACACACACACACACACACACACACACACACACACACACACACACACACACACACACACACACACACACACACACACACCTGGGAAAGGCTGGCCTAGATATACCAGCTGTGCCCCCCTCTGCCCGGCTACAAGGTAATTACACTACCACCAGTCAGCTACTCTAAGACTCTTACAAGAGTACCTAATTATACTGAATAAAATTAATACTAATGCCAATGGTAGGGTTTGACCAATGCAGCAAGGCTTTCAGGAGTGGCCACAGTGTCACTAAAATAAGCATAAGTACTCTCAAGATGTTAAAAGTATTCTCTAAAAGACCAGCCACAATGAAAGGTATAGAAATATTTAACAGTAAATAATAAAATAGAAAACATGAGAATACTGAAT
Source organism: Protopterus annectens (assembly GCF_019279795.1). NCBI lineage: Eukaryota > Metazoa > Chordata > Ceratodontiformes > Protopteridae > Protopterus > Protopterus annectens. Next base: position 1,345,800,574 of record NC_056728.1, read on the forward strand.
ATCTAGTTACATTAAACACCAACGTTTCAAGATATAAAAAATAACAGATGGATAGATATACACAGATGCAGAAAAACAATACTTAACTAATCTCACTATATTTTCCTGACTGACTAAAGAATTACTGTTCTGTGGTTACTTACTAAAACAAGGCAAGATGAGTGCTGAGTTGCTTACTACAGCAAGGCAAGATGAGGTGTGAGGTTGTGTGAGACATCTGTGAGAGATCTTTCCTGTCAGGTTCCAAAGTGCTGCTGCGAGAGTTGCAGAATATCTCTCACTAATATCTAAAAATAAATAATTTCAGTGCTGGTAATAGAATGACATCACATCTGGTCACCTGACTCTGATACAATACACACTGAGAGCTTTGCTAAGATCTGTTGCAGCATCTTAAAACTATAAAACAAATTCAAAACCTTCCAGCCTTCCAGGGTAGCAATTAGTTCACCCCTAAAGACAATAAAGTAAGATTCCTAGTCCTGGTTTTCCCAGAATTTTTTTGTGTCTGACTGCAATCAGACCTGTAAGATAAAATCTTTATGACCCAAACCAACCCATTTAATTTTCAACCTATTTTTTTCAAAATTAGCTGGACTGAGATTAACCTCTTTCCTTCCAGAATTCTCTGTTAAAACAAATACATTTAATCAGTTATAATAATACTGTCTGACATACATGTATATCTCTTTTCTGTCCAGCAGGACCCACTGTTGATGCAATTTACACAAGCAACTTTACAAATACATTTTAACACAAGCATCTGTACAAATCAATATGACAATCAAATGACATAAAATTATTTACAAAATTTCAGCTAGCTATGCTGACATAAAATGGAACAATACAAAGACAAAAGTGTCAGCATATATGTTGATGTAATAAAGATACTGATGACTGTGATTTTCATGAACATTTAAAGGATTCACTTCTAAACAGATGCATTAATGGATGGAGAAATTAATCTTAGCCAAAACACTAATTCTAGATATGTAAAACTATGGAAATCTTGGAAGCAAGAAAAATGTCAAATGATGATGCATTGCAACTGGAAAAGTACAAAACTGAATCTGTTTTGAGTAAATGGGTGTTCAGCCAGGCTAACATGCAAGACTACCTCATATATCTGAAATGTGCAATAGTTACCCCACAAAAGAGTACCTACAGAAAGATAGCACCTTCAAAATGCTGTCTTGCTAAAATCACAAATAAAGCAGAAGAAAACAGAAATCAGAAGCAAGTAATTCAAAGCATGCACTGGTTCACAGAAAGCAGTGAAGATGCAACTAGCAATATGATTTGTGGCAAACTTTGCTCTTTAGAGAGACCTCTGAAATGGCAGACCATTTAAGTGAATGTTGATTACCTACTCGAAAACTGTGTGACCTCAGAGTAGTTTATATATTGTATTTGTCTCCCTCATCACTCAGGTTTTTTTTATTTAACTTTTTTGACATTACACTTAAACAGCTCTCACTTAACATGATTCACTTGATATTACCATAACCAGATGTAATATAATGCAACAAGTCCATTATGTGGATAAGTTGGTTAATATCTACTATGAAGGCAAACTTTTCAAATAAAACTAGATACAGTAGTGGCACATCTACAGAGTTAAATAACTACAGGCCCATTGCAATCCTCTCCCGCTATCAAAAATACTTGAAAAATGTATTCATGTGCAGCTTCTAGAGTACATCATCTAAATTCAAATAATCTGCTCCCTGAAACGCAGTATGGTTTCAGACCTCACCACACCACAACTACTGCCCTTCTTCATTTCACCAACACTATAAACTAGCATAGGAAAAATGGTAACCCAGTGTCAACTGTGTTGCTAGACTCATCCATAGCTTTTGACACTGTATCACACCAACATTTACTTGCTGAATGCTCTTCTATAGGTCTCTCTCTATCCTCACTTAAATGGTTCCTTAGTTATTTATCAAGAATGCAACAAGCAGTCAAATGGCAACAGGACCTCTCTTCCTGTCTTCTTCTCTTCCAGTTACCATAGGCGTCCCTCATGGCTCTATACTAGGTCCCCTTCCTTTTAATATTTTTGTAAAGAAGCTTCACGCTGCCATACATCACGCAAGTGTAGTACAACATGCAGATGATTTCATTTTAATATATACAGCCTCCACATAATCCAGCCTACAACAAATCACCCAAATTACTTTCTCTTCAATCAAATCCTGGTTGAAAAATTCAAATCTGCTCCTTAATCCAAATAAAACAAAACTGACGCTCATCACTTCAAAACAGTATGTCCATCAAAAATAATTATTCTTGGTTTCATCTACAAATAATATTAAAACTGAGGTAGTACCACATACTAAATTACTGGGCATTGTAATAGATGACAATCTTAAATTTAATCAACATATTCTTCAAACAATTAAAAAGATTCACCAGAAACTTGACTTCCTTTACAGGGCAAAACAGAACCAGAAAAAAAAACTAGCTTCATCCTATTTGATTCCAACCCTCTTATATGTGTCACCTAGCCTTACAAATTACACTACAATCGAAACTAGCCTCCTGTTACAACAAAGTAGCTAAATTTGCTACCAATACTGCACACCAAACTCACCACTGCCAAGCCATATAATAGCTAAACTGGTTAGAGCTTAACAACTATATAACATACTCTAAGCTAGTTGTGGCATACAAACTTATATATTATCCTGAGCAATGCCCTGCATTTAAAAAACATATTAATGCGCTACACCCCCACAAGGGACCTCTGTTCTGGTGATAAATTTGTACTAAGCATTACTAAAGCAAATAATTCATCAAGGGACTCACTGTACTTTTGTTACATCTCCAGGTTCTGGAACACTATCCCTACATAAGTTAAAATGATTGACAAATTCCAAGCTATAAAATCCAGCTCAAACAATACCTTACCCAACCCAGGTCATGCTCATGTTTATCACCAGGTTGAGACTTCTAGTAAAAGCATTAACTTCTTATTGCATATCACAAACTTTTTGCCCTCCTGTACTTGAATCATTACACCCCTTACATCTTTCTCTCCTGCACTTGAATTAATGCATCCTTTTTCACACACACCCTTAAACAACACCTCTCATCTTGCTCTTTATCTAACTGCCCCATCCACCACTCAACCCCTCTCATGCATCTCCTGTATACCTGAGTTAAAAGTCTTTTACATACACCAGTTTGGAACAGGCAGCGTAATTAGAACCAATCCTATACCAGGCTATGTGTCATATGCTGTAACCACTGCCCTATACAATATTAATATCTTCCATCCCCTCCTACTTAATTTTAGAGCTTAACTTCAATATTTCTGTTGAATTCTTTACAGACCTATACAGTACTAAAATCTCTCTTCCTACATAATTTTATAATTAACTTCATTTCACATCATGAACTCTTTGCAAACTTTTCTTTACTGAAATGAAAGAATAGCAAACTTGTTTACAATAATGTTTCTCTTCTGCAGTATCAGTGCATTTATCTCTGCAAGATTTTACATCTGAAACAACTGCATAGACTTATTGTTGATGTAAACACTTTGCTGTATATACCTGTCTTGTAATTATATTTGCTGTTTCATGAAAAATGTAACTGTTGCTTTTCTTCTGAGAGCTGTCTGTTAATATAAATGTACTGTGGTGGAGCTTTTCTCCCTGGGCCTCGACTGAAAATGGACTCTGCCCAGTTGGACTTTCCCAGTCAACAAAAAATAAATAAATTAATAAAAAGATACATAAACTATGTGCATAATTACAAAGCCTTTACATGATATTAAACCAGTCAAATAAAGTAATTTATTTATATAGTAACTAAATGTAAGTGTTGTTATATAATAGAAGCATCTATGTTTACTTAAATTATTAATTTAAACTTGGAGGCAATAAGACACTGTTGAACTCTTACTAAGTTTACAAAATTGTGTCAGGTTTATTGACAGATGAAGATATATATAATGGGCCAGGGTGAACAGATCGCATCTTACTACAGTGTGAGACCCATCCAGCAATTTCAGGTAGAAATCATTTTACTATATCTAAAAAGTATTTACTGTAGCAGCGCACAAAAGCACTACAAATAGCACTTAATATTTGGGCATATTTGATTCTTAAATGTATTGAAACTGGTAGTAAAAATACCCAAGAAGTATTTTCTAACTGTAGGATGGTTTAGGTTAGTGCAGTTGTTAAGCTAACAAAATAATAAGCACAGTAACAAAAAATAAACCACCCACACATTTACCTGGCACAGTAATACAGCCACTCAGCACTGTAGTACAGTTTCTAGATAATATGCACTGTAGCACATAATGTGCAAGGCAGATGCTGCAGTGTGTCATTGCAGTACATTCACTTAGCTTCTCCAAAAATCTAAAGAAATAAGAAAGTCTCTTTAAACAGCCAATAAAATATTGTGTCACTGATGCAGAAATGTATCCAAAAATGCTGTTAAAACAGTGTTTAGCAAGGTTTTTCAGGGGACAATATGTATTAGTACATATGTATATAAGCTGAAATAGCACCATTTGAAATAAAAACACTATTCTTCCAATGACAAATGATGACTTGCCTTGAAACTGAAATGTAACAACATGATTGATCACTAGATAAGATGCTTTTTGTTGTGTCTTTTGGCTTTTCCCGGTTAGGGGTTGCCACAGCGGAACTCCGGTCCGCTAATAATTGGCAGTAGATTTTTACATGCTGAGTTGCCAGCTGTGATGCACAACCTTCAACGAAGGTACGCCCATTCATGCATGTCTCCACACAGAAGACGCCCTAGCTGAGAATCGAACAGAACAATGTCGTACTGTGAGGTGACAACGCTACAGCAGCACCACCACCACAATAGATAAGATGCTAATGTTCAGAAAGCAACCATTACCTAAAATTATATTTGTATTAATTTAAAATAATTGATATTGTCTATATTTAGCTATTACTTTTCATTGGTATGGTCCAACATGTCTTCTTTTAAATGCATAAAATTAGGTGCTCCTTTTCTAAATCGATTTTCTGGTACTTACTAGATAGTTATTATGCAAGAAAATATTTTATTTTCACATAACACCTCCATCTAGTGGCAGTGAACTAATGCAAAAGCAATATAGCAGTCATGCAAGTCAGGCCAACTCATAATATTTGTGAAATTAAACTGAAATAGACATTATTTGCTGACTTAAGCAACCAAGCTGCAGAGTAACAATGTTCCAATCACTGTATACTTACAAACTGAAACAAAGTGATCTACCTTAATGTGACAATGTTTCTAATAACACCATCTTAACAAAATAGCAGCAAAGTAAATGTGATGCAATGTTCAGTGCTTAGATTCACTAAGCAGCATGGTAAGGAATATACACAGGAATATGAAATTTGATCAAGACAGACTGACTCCATTAACAGGATTTTTGTTGTTTAGCACCATAACTAAGTAATCGCGTTGTTGTCACTACAGTAGTATCTAGTGTTCTTCGTAGATGGGAAGTCAGCCACAGGTAAACAACTCCTTCACTCATAAGCTGTTTCTGACCTGCATGTTTCATGATGGATAACTGCCAATGCCAGTTCCCTCATGTACTCGGCCATCTCCTTTACTCAATTCCCTACCAGAGGAATGCAAGCCATTTCCACCTGCTAGTAATTTGTTTTAATCCTGCAAGTGTCAAGAATCTCATTATATAGCTACCATTTCAATGAGCACTGATCTCCAATCAGGATCCAAAGCAAACTATGCTTAGATTGCTTAATACCTCATACCAATACTTTACCTATATGCAGCCTGATGTCCCACATGAATTAATGATGTACTGGACAAGAACAGAAGATTGCATTGCCTTGCTACCTGCTGCCTGTCCTATTCTTGCTGTGTGAATCCTTCCTATATTACCCTTTCCTTTCTTCCTTTCTTCATTTCTTCCTTTCTTCCTTTTTCCTTTTTAAGGATACATTTCTTCAGGATCTTCTACATCCTTCTGACCAGATGAGCTCCCACTACTTTGTGTCACTCATTCCTGAATAATCTGTTTTTTTCCCACCCTTGCTGACACTTGTTTCCCCATTCCTGATGCATTCTTCAATCTTTTCAGCAGTCTTACTTCAAGCTACTCTGCCATCATCAACCACAAGTCATCTATTAACTACCCTTGGGGTTTAATAAATCTCCACAGTAAAACATTGTGTAAAGTTAACCAATCCTCTTTCTTTTCCAGATTCCAAGGTTTCCACTCCCATTTGATATCAATCACTCCTCACCTCTTATCTCTCAGCATCCCCTCCCAAAGTTCTTATAGGAGACCTTTACCAATATCTTCCTCTTAGAATGGGGAGTGGATGGAGACACTTAGTCCTGTATTTTCAAGCCAGTACATCCAGCATCAAGAATTCAGCTTAACCTTGGAGACCAGGACTGCAGTCAAGGCAGAAACCTCTATACCAAATAGCCAACCTGCCGTAACTAATTATTCACATAATAAATTTACCCAAAACACTCTTTCATCCTATATTTCTTGTTAGCATAAGTCCCTTTTGAACATGAAGCTTCTTTAATTAAGCTCCCACCAATGAAGACATGCATAAAAAGTTTGTATAAAGATTATAAGCACTTAAAGTTGTATATAAATTTTAGACTGAGTCACATGCCCATCAAAATCTTCTATTCCCCCAAAAATACAGTATAAAAATGTGTACACTCTTCTCTGTTTCTATTACTTTATCTATATAAAAACTGCAAGAAAGAACTAGCAAAGCTGGAGTCTTCACTATGTAATATCGTAGACCTGCTGTAGTAGAGGTCCATGGGGTTTATGTAAATGACCCTTTCCGGACATACCAGTGCATCAGCTACATGGCTTCTGCATAGCAATGACTTTCTCTTTTCAAGACTTTAAGAATAAAGTCAGACCAATAAATCAACCTCCCACTAACTGGAGCTATACCATGTTTCAGCCTTTTTCTGATATTGTTAGTACAGCATAAGTGGATTGGTTGAGTATACTTTAAAAACACAGAGCTTAAAATCAAGCCTGATATCCATAGTCATTAGCGTGTCTGCAAAATAACCCAAATAACATCCAGACCAAAGGATAAAAAGTCACACACCATTCAGTAAAAATTACATGAAAGACCCAACAAAGTTAGAGACTTCACTGTGTAATGCCTTAAACCTCCTGTAGCAAATGAACCCTTAAGAGCATACCAGTGTTTCAGCTACATGGCTTCTGAATCTTCTGAATGTCGACGACATGATGATGATATATATATTGCACAAGACAGTAAGACAAAGTAATGTGTATAATATACCATCTCTGCAATTTCAGAGAATTCCTCTTCATCTCAGATAAAGTCATCTTGGAACTTGTATACATAAGGAGCAGGTATGAAGGTTGCAGCCCCCCCCCCCCCATGTTGGAGATCTAAAGGCAAAGCCCTCCCTGTAAAAGTCTTGCAACAAATGTCATATTTCATTATATTACTCAGAAATTGTACTTCCCTGTTTGTATTTATGAGCTTCAAACAGTAATGTGAAGTTTAATCACAAAACCTATAGGTTCATAGTAGGCTAACTGCCCTTGTGGGCTATTTTAAACCTAGCCAGTTACCTCATGTGAGGCTCAAACCCTGCATTTGTGTCCGTAAGGTAAACACCTAAACCATTATGCCAACCACCTATCCTCAAAATTTTAGATTTTTCCCTACGTGCTCTGTCCTAGCATTTTTTTAAACAGCTCTTCTTATAGATTCATAAATTAGTACTATGCTATCTGCCCTTGTGGACTATTTTAAGCCTAGCCAAGTACCCCATGTGAAAATCAAACTGTGTACCTTGTATCTGTAGGGTAAGCACCTTAGCCATTATGCCAGCCTCCAGACATCATATGCATGCATACATACCAGAATATAATTGCCCATCATTTATTCTAATACCATTAATAGAACACCACAGCAATAAATGAACCATCTTGTCTCACACAACTTATTTCCTGCAACCATGATGTTATTTATTTACCTACCTCTATTAATCAAATTGTACTGTAGTACTGCATCCAGATTTAATTCACTGAAATAGCATCTCCACCAAATATAATAACACTGCTGTCTGCCACTGCCAGGATGTTTCAAACGTCTAATAAGGTCTCAGTCCTAGTTTGTTTAATCACTTGCCTGCTACATCTGGAAATGTTCAAGTTCATAGGTTCATAGGTGATTACTAGACTAATGGCACAAGACCCTTTACAAGCCTAACCAGTAATACCCAGCATATGACAATATTATATATTAATTCCTCAGATATGGGTTGGGATAGTGTCAGAGTAGTGAGTCTTTGGGTGTTGCAGCCCTAAGTCATTTTACTGACTGCCTTTGTCCATAAGGGACATGGGCAGTACCCCAAGAGTGAATTTACAGTTCCCCATCCATTTATCCAAATTCTTTTTTTAAAGAGAGTGATGGACGGGCCTTATTTTATAAAGATGGGAAGTTTATTCCATAGATGAGGTAGCCTTTGGGATACAAATCTGTCTCTCCAGCAAGTTCTGTTACAGTCACAAATAAGGTTCGGGTCCATGGAATGCTTAACCCTCGCATCATTTTTCTTTTATGAATCAGAGAATGCCTTGTATGTCACGCATAAGTCACCTCTCAAAAAACGATATGAGATAGAATAAAGGGATAGGGCTTTTTGTCGGTCTGCATAAGACATGTGTCTCACACTTTGTATTTTTTTAGTGAGAAACCTTTGGGGCCATTCCAATTGGTATAAATGCCTGGTTAGGTACATGCTGAAGGGAACATTGTACTCAATTATGGGCTTTATGAGGGCTGAGTACAATGGCACTATGACTTCCTTTGATCTTGATGCCATGCCTTTACTTATAAATTGAGCCATACAGAAGGATTTTCTCACTACTGTAGCTACCTGGTGGTCAAAGTTTAGGTTATTATCTATCTGTGTCCCTCGGTCCCTTGTCACTGGGTTACTTTTAGGGGTGTGCTGTCAATATTATAATTTGCAGGGATATCTGATTTACTGAAGGGTATGAATATCTATTTTTTAGCATTTAGTTTCAGACTATGGTTTTGGCACCAGTTTTTTTGTCATTTTTAGACCTGTTTGGAGAATGGGGATTCAGTTATTCAGTGATTCCTCCCAGCTTACAGTCATCAGTGAACTTGGTGAGCCATAGACCCCCAATATTGGTCTTCACTTTAGAGAAGTATATACCAAACAGGTGGGGGTCCCACCACTGAGCCCTATGGGACACCTCTAGTAACAGGTTTCGTAGTGGAAGTAGATTGACCTATCCAGACAGCATGCATCCTATCAATGAGCTGGTTGGCTATCCATCTGATGGTGTAGGGGGTTATGCCTAACTTAGTAAGTTTATCTATGATCCCCAAGTCGGGGATTGTGTCAAAAGCTGTGGCCAGGTCTAGATAAGCAGTGCGTACTATTTTTACCCTCATCCATGGCTCTGGTGACTTTCTCAAAGAAGTCCACCAGACTGAGCATGCAAAACATCTCTTTGACAAAGCCAAATTGAGTCTTGTTCAGTGTTCTTGCATAATGACCATTAGGGGGATGGTTGCAGTTATTTCTTCAGGTGTGGCAGGAGATGATGGAGGGGAGATGTTTGAACTGAACTTGTCAGCCAGTAGGTTTGTTATAGTTTCAGGCTGGGTGAAAGTGTTGCTGTTCATGATTAACTCGGCACATTGCTGAGCATTTCCCCTGAGGTTACGAACATAATTAAAAAAAATATATGGTTATCTTTCACCTGGGAAGATATCTTTACCTTCTAGTTTGCTTTGGCATATTTGACCAGCTCTCTAATTTGCTTAGACTGGTGAGTGTCTTTTTACACTGTTTTATCTGTTCCTTCTTGACCTTGGAGAGGATTTTTTTCCTTTTGTTGAATAGCCTATTTATGCTAGGGGTACATCAGAGTGGTTTATTTTTGCCAGTAATCATAGATTTGACTCAGACAGGTATTGCCTCCTCTCTGCAGGTATGAATGTAGTTGTACAGTGCTTTTGTGTATAGCTCAGAGTAGACCTCAGTGTCATGTGCTTCAGAGAGGCTTGGAAGTTTAATACTCTGTCACTTAGTTTGAGGTAATTGGCCTTAGCAAATTTCTTAAAGAGGTTTGGAGTTTGATGGGAGTTCTGGGTTAGTTTTAATACAAAAAGAGATAATTTTTTGGTCAGATCTTACCAGGGAGGAGTTAATGTATGTGAGGCAGCAGCATCCTCCCATGGTTGTGAGTACTAAGTCTAGGATATTTGTACCTCAAGTTGGGGGGCAAACTAGTTGCTCCAGGGTGTTTGTATTGACTGAGTCCAAAAACCTCTGAGCAAGTGAATTGTGGGTCTTATAAGTTTCTCAGTTTATATAGGAGTAGTTGAAGTCACCCATAAGTATGGTTTAGGCTGAATGTTAACAGACTCTAGTAGGTTCAGGTAGGAGGTATGTTTTTTTTTTTCATTCCCATCTTAGTAGAGCTGTAGCTACAAAGGATATCATAGGAGATTGTACCTATGGTTAGCTGGGCATAGAGCAGCTCAAGTGAGTCACATTGTTGGACCAGTCTAGTAGTGTGTCTGTCCTTTATGAACAGTGAGAAACCTCCTCCCTTTGTTTTATTCAGAGGTGAGGGGGATCGAAATGTATGAAAGGCATTAAAGCCTTTGATAGCCAGGGTGCTTTCCATGGTTCTGAACCATGTTTCCATGACTACACATATGTCTGCATTTTTCCAGGATGAAGAGTGCTTCCAGGGAGTGCATTTTTTTATTTAAACTCCTAGTACTCAGCAGCAGTACCTTTAGGTAGTCATGAGTAAATGTTGTTATTTTGGAGGTTTTAACAACTTGGCACACTTTACAAAAGGCACTATAGAGACAGATACATTTTTTGTCAGTATCTGGAAGCCAAGTGGTGACAAGTGCAAACCCTCTCTGGCAAAGCATCATGGCTTGTTGATCATGTCTCTCCTGGCTGACAGATATTGGATCCCCTTGTTTTGACTCCAGAACTTAAGCCAACTGTTGAAGTTAATCACTTTTGCTGGTACTGTGGCATAATCATTGGTGAATGTAGGATGCTACTCAAGTCTAGATTCATATCTACCTGCAACAGATATTCAGAGAGCCCCATCATGTATCTCTTCACATAGTCCACTGAGGTACATCTTAGATTGCTTACACCCACATGGACTATGACTCTGTCATACTGGTATTTGTGGTTTAAACACCTAAGTGCATGTGTGATCTGATGGATCTTGGCTCCAGGCATACAGGTCACTGCGATCTTCTCCTTGTTTAGCCTGTAAGGGGGGCAGCAGTATGTCTTACAATGGAATCCCCAATAATTAAAATATTTGGCTGTATGGTGTGCTGCTTTATGGGCTTGGAAGAGGGGCTATTATGATTTTCAGAGTTATGTGTTGTGTGAGGTGCTGTCTTTTTTGATTGTGCATGAGGCCACTGAAAGATGCTTTTAGGAGGTCTTGGAGGGTTGGGTAGATTACAAGTGAGTATCTTAGTATGTGTGAGTTAATTTGTTTGTTCCTTAACGTTGGTTGTAATGCTGACAACCTGGTTTGCATTTTTCATGTGTGTATGGGACAGCTTTGCCTCCAGTGACATTGTGTATCTGCATCTCTCACACATTGTGTTTGTCCATTCTAAAATTAAATGGTTGTCAATGAACACAAAAACAGTTACTACATTGCCTTATCGTGCCCATATCCACCATGCCAGAAACAGAGATGATAGGAAAGTGCCTATCTATTATACCAGATCGTTAGTAGGTGGGAAGGAGTAGGGGAGAGTCACTTAGTGGTCTAAGTGAGAGTGTTTAGTGGGATACTATTAGATGACCTGCAGTGGTGTTGCCCTCTGCACATACTGGTAGCTCTATGAGCAGCTATGAACACTGGGAAACCATGAAGAGCATTTCCTAAAGAGGATTTTAAACTAGAGAGGTTTGTTTATCTTCAACACCCCAGGAACCACACTTGTGAGGTTTATACCTGCAGATTGAAAAACTTTTTAACAGTTAAACCCTCAGACCAATGAGATAAATACACAATAAGCCTTCTACCACCAGTTCTCAGCTTGGATGGGTTGAATCAGCCATCTGCTCCCACCAGAGTGGAGAACAAAATCATCTTAATGTAAAACAAATTGGTTTGGAGCTGAAGCGCAATAACAAATGCTTTAGAGCAAAAGGCAGAATTGCTGCAGTATCATGAATCCTTGGAAATAAGTTGTCAAGCCCTAAGAAATGTTCCCAGATCAGAACAAAATGTGCATAAACACTGGAGAACTTCGACAAACACAGAAAAACTTTGCAAAACTTAGAAATAGTCTTAGCAAACTCACAACAGCTTTTGCAGTATCTGAAGATTTTAGGAAGTATCAGAATACTGTTAAAACAACCTAAGGGCAGTACAGTAACAAACAGATGACATTTCTTTAACAAGTACGGCCTGAAAAAACAGTGACAAATTCAACAAAATCAATAAATGCAGCACATAGCTGTTAAACAGTACTAAGATAGAGTGAGTGCAAAATAAAACACATATCAGCTTTATAGGTCCAGAGATGGCTTTAGAAGCAACCCAAGGTCTTGTAGTCACATGTATCCATGCCAGGCACAGGGCAGCTCTGAACAAATAAGCATAGACAGACTAAAATGTAAGGCTTTTATACCAGTAGGATGAAAGAGTTTTACAGAGTTAAGCCCTCAGGCCAATCAAATAAACACACAATAAGCCTTCCACCAGCAGTTCCCAACTCAGATGGGTTGAATCAGCCCTCTGCTCCCACCAGAGTGCAGAACAAAAATCTCTTAATATAAAACAAACTGATTTTGGGTTCAAGTACAGTAACAAATGTATTACAACAAAAGATAGAACTTCTTCAGTATCGGGAAACCATTGAAATAAGTTCACAAACCCTGAGAAATGCCCCCAAATTAAAAAATTTTACAAATGCAGGAGAACTTCTACAAACACAGAAAAAATTTGCAATGACCTAAGAGCAGTACAGTAACAAACAGATGGCATTTCTTCAATGACTGCAGGCTGAAAAAACAGTGATATATTCAAACATGTCAATAACAGGGTTCTCTATGTGATGAAACTCCCCCAAAAGCTGCTACACATCTGATGTAATTCTCTTCTGTTCATTTTTGGTCATGATCTACTTTCAGTATCTCTCCTTGCCATATCAAACTGTCTTAATTTATAATCTACTCTCTGTGGGCAAATTAAGCACCTTGCCCCAAAACTCACAGCATGCTATTCTGGGATCATCATAAATCCATGCCACTCAGTTTCTTAGTACTGTCAGGTGTGCACCACATAGTAGTTGTGTTGAATCATGGCCAGTCTGAGCATACATCTGATTTCTATTAAAAGTACTTCTGATTTTCAGAACTGCAGCATTATTCATAGTAGATAAGAATTCAACTATAAGCAAACATGTACCACTCTAGGTTCATAGGTTCATAGATTAGTACTAGGCTAACAGCCCTTGTGGGCCATTTTAAGCCTAGCTAATTACCCCATGTTTGGATCAAACCCTGCACCTTGTGCCTGTGAGGTAAACACTTTAACCATTATGCCAATCTCCCATCCCCTGACTGACTTACAGTGCTGACAACACTCCTCATGATGGACTGATTTCCTCCCCACACTGGAGATATCAGTAATAAACTGGATAGAAAGAGGTGAGGAAAGCAGCCTGTGTCATCTTTAGCAAGCGTCACATTTCACCGTGTCATATTGCTGCACTTGGTAGTCTGCCAATCTAATTCATGCTCATTTCAGTGATAAGTACCCTTTAGGAAATATTATTTTTCCCATTTCATTGTGAATGCTCACTGCTACTTGTTACACACAGCACTTAGTTTGTGTAGTTTGTTTCTCGTGAGTGTGCTGATGGGAGTTTTTCCAGGAAAAACTCATTAAAATGTGTACCAGTAGTCGACAGATCTTAATGAAGGTCTTCCTCATTTAGTGTCTATTCTATCTGGGGAGTATCTCTTTTTTTTTCAGGCAGCTAAAATATACCTCAGCTGTCCAGATTTTTACAGAATGTCCACATTTTTGCCTCATATCGGTGGTCTGTTCCTCATAAGTCAGTTTTCTGGCAAATCAATGAAGATGGAAGACACCAAATAATGACATACATTAGAGTTTCAGATGTCATGACCTTCAGAAAATGCATGCTAACACAAATCCTGTTATTCTAGCAACTTTCTAATTTGATAAGAGCAATATTTAAAATCTGTCCATATTTTAGGGCCTCCCCCATTATTCTGTATTAGATTACCACAATCTCAGCAGTCTCATGTTGGCTTCTCAGAGGTTTTAAATTACTTTAACACACTATTTAAAGCAGGACTCATGCTTGCCTCAGTAAAAGTGCAGCTAGTTGCTAATTCCACCTGCTTAGATATGGGTCTTTCTCTTTCTGCCTGCTAAAAGGTTGAGAGGTATGGAAATGTTCTTATTCAAAAACAAATCACAGAATCAAAGACATGCATCTAAAAAAATAAATAAATAAAATATGTGGTGACCTAAAAAATGCCCTGTATATCTCTAATGTAGAGTCTGCCACCTCATATATGTTGTTCCTGGTTAAAAGAAAAAAAGCTTCCTCATTGCAACCCCTCATCTGAGTCAGACATCACTGAAGAGGACAACCATGACTTAGTGAACTCCCTGTTAATAAACTCCCCCTTGGGATACAATGCCAATGAGGAGGGGTCTGTTTCTTTTGGGTCTCCTCTTAAAGTTATCTCTGTTTCTGAAATGTTCAATCTTATGAGGCAACACTTCAAGTGTAGATTGAAAGAGATGCATGATTTCACAAAATGTATCTGGAATTGTTTGGAAGAGATGACCTGAAGCTGATAACCATTCTGAAGAGCCATACATTCCTCTGCCAGGTCAGCTGCCACTGGCACAGAAACTAAGAAGCATATATGACTGAAAATGTAGCCTTTTCCTAAAGATATCAGAGATCAAGTCCACAGTGCCCCTCTGCACAAGTGCTTACTATCTGGTCACCCCATCATGGAAAGTTTTAAAGAAATTTGAAAAAAAATGACAAAAACATACTAAAGTGAGGCAATTATTTCATTTATCAGTCCCTAACAATAACAGAACATTTCCTATGAAACAAAGGCTGTTTATTAAAAAATGTGAAGAGAACAGTTTAAGTGAAAGAAAGCTTATAAAAGGTCTTGAACAAGAGGCAGGGCAAGCAGTAATGCAAATAAAAGAGCAATGGAACATCACCTTTCTCTGGACAATGCTCCCCAGTACTAACTATGTAACACCTTCCTATATCCCATAACTATCCTTCCTCAACACTTTGTCTTCTCGGAGAAAGATTAGCCTTTTTCAAAAAAAGATCAAAGGACACTTAGGTGAAGTAGCTGGTTGTGTCAAGATGTACAGTATAATTCTGGAGCTTCCAGCCTTTCATGTGGGTGCCCTAGATTCCTCCAAAGCAGCTGACTTTAGCATGCCATAAAGATAAATAAATACTCCAATATGCTTCCATAGGAAGGGTTCCATACAAGAGTAAGGGACAGACATTTACTCCATACTGTTCCCAGTTTCAAGAAAGGATGGTCCTTGGAGGCCCACTTTGGACCTTTTAAAACTAAACAAGTTTCTAGTAGCAAACACTCTTCGAATCCTATCTATTTTGTGATCAAACATGCTGATGGTCACACTGGACATATAGGATGCCTACCTTTATATTCCATTTTAGTGGCTACAGAAAAAAATATATAAAGCTCCTAGCATGGTCCCAGCACTTGCAGTTCACTTCTTGAACTGTCAGTTCTCCAGTGCTCTCAGGGTATTCAAATATTTAGCCTCTGTCTTTGCTTGCCTCAGGCTATGGGGTATACATAGATACCCCTCCTTGAATAGTTGCATTATTCAGACCTTTTCTCAAGATGAGCTGACAAGAATATTAAATCAAACATTGTTTTTTGACTAGACTATTTCTATGAATTCCAGAAAGTCAAACCTGTCTCCATCCAGCAGAACAGTTTGAACCCAACAAAGAGCAAGGAGAAGACCACCCTCTTGAATAAAGTTTTTCTGACCACTGCAACATAACTCCCTATGACTTCCTGGGAGATGTAAGAATTCTGTAATGAATGTTTACATCAGTTCTTTTGGGAAAAGTGATTATGAGAAGTTTTAGTGGTACTGCCAGTAATACCAGCATGGAAAACAGGGAGCTGACCATTATTTCAGACATTCAGAGATAATCCAAGTGTTGTATTCCTTGGGATTGCCTCACAGGGCACCCAAACAATGGCATCAGATATGTCACATCAGGCTTAGGGAGCACATATATTTATCCCTTCAGTATCCAAAGAAAGTGGACTCACAAGGCCCAAGCCAGGCATATAACTGTCAAAGAAATGTTGGCATAGCTATGCCTTTCAGGCCTTCACCAGTGCATAGGAGCCAGGTGTGATCAGAATAGCAACAGGAAATACCACAGTCATGTAGACCATAGCTGTAGCCACTCTTTAAAATGTTGCAGACTACTACTGATTACTTGGAACATAGCTATCCAGAAGAACCTTCTTCTGCAGGCTATCTGCATCTCATCAGAGGAAAATGCTCTGGCATGCCATAAAAGCAGATCCCCCATTAATCCCTATGAATAGAGACTGTATCCATGGTTTTGTCATTGTCTGACATGTGTTTGTGGTATTGCCCTAAATGGATTCTTTGCACATCCCCTTAATTACCAGTCAAAGGCATTTTGTGTAAGATACATAGAATTTCCTGGAATGGGTGAAGAGGACAAATGTATGCTTTAATCTGCTATTTCACTACTTCCCAAATGTCTAAATTAAAGCAAGGCACAATATGGAAAACCTGATTCTGGTTGCTCTCTTCTGGCTGGCACAACCCTCATTATCCCTTCCATTTCACATGAAAATGGGAAAATCCTTAATCCTCACTATGTCTTGCACCCATGTGAAACATCTTGGTAGCACCCTAGAATACTGCAATCTCAGTAGTCTCATATTGACTGACAAGAGGTCTTCGGTTGGTTTACCACACTATTTAAAGCAGGACTTGTGTGTCACAATAAAAGTGCAGCTAGTTGCCATTTCAGTTTGCTTAGCGATGTGTCTTTCTTTTTCTGTCTGCTATATTGTTTCTCAAGAGGGCACTTCACTTTTGATCCACCAGGAAACAAATTGCCTCCTTTGGATTTTAATCTTGCTGTTGAAAAACTAGCTGTACCCCTTTCTCCATCAGTCAATGATTGTGCTTTAAATTTTCTGTCTTAAAATGCCCTTTACTTGGTAGCTATCACATCTGTATGCAGAATCTCACAACTATAATCCCTCATGGTAATAAAACACTACATTAGTTTTCAACAAGGCAGATATTGTTTAAGGACTAATCCCTCCTTCATGCCCAAAGAGGGGTCTGAAGTGTCTGAATGAAATTATACAGCTGTCAGTAAAAAATACATTGCAAAATCAAGTCAGGGTTCACTTGGTTAGAGCAACTGGTACCACAGCTGCACTCATTAGAAATGTGTCAACTTAGAATGTATCTTTATGACAGACATTTGATCCTACATCAGTACCTTTTCTGCATTCTATAAGCTTGATTTCTTTTACAAAAGTAGTGCAGGCAGGCTGTATAAAATGCAAGCTCCCCCAATCAATTGCAGGAAAAAAAACAACAAGGCAGCCAAATGGAAACACAATGTTAAAAAAAGAAATACAAAGGCAAAAAAAGACAGCGGTCCAAATGTCTCAACCTTAAAACGTACTTTAATATAAAACATAACTCAGAAACCAATCCTTTTTCATTCCTAACCCTTTTAGGGATGGTATAATTTCCAAAAAGATAGGGTTTACTCAAACCTTCTTGTTCTAAAATAACAGAATGCATACTAGTTTCTACTAACTCTAGATTATAACCTCTAGAATAAAAATTATCAGCCATAATATTTATTTCACTTACAAATCCATCATCAAAGGTATTAAGTCTACTTGCTCTACAAATTGGCTCTTCACCACACTTTTAGGATCATAGGATTATAGGAGGTTATTAGGCTAATGGCTTTGGGGCCCTTACAAGCCTAGCCAAGAGTTTATCCCCAAAAAGAACCCCCAGTCAGCACCTGTCACCCCTGTTAGTGAGGGACACAGGTGGAATCATTGGGACAAATGTGTGGTTTCCCATCCACTCATCTACTCATCCGGGTTGCGCTTGAAGAGGCTCAGTGAGGTGCTCTATTTGACATGTATGGGAAGTCTATTCCAGAGACGAGCAGCCTCTAGGAGACAAACCTGTCTCTCCACCAGATTCTGTTGATGTCACATATTAGATTCAGGCCTTATGAGTGGGTAGTGCATGAGGAGTTAGACTTATGGATACTGAGCATCTCTAGTAGGGCAGGGCCCGAGTCTGCCTTGTAGGCACGACACAAGCAATCTGTACAATACCAAGTAGAGTGATAGTGATTTGAGCCTGTCTGCATAGGACAGGTGTTAGAGGCCATGGATTCTCTTTGTGAGGTATTTCAGTGGCCTTTCCAGTTGATGCACATGTTTGGAGAGGTACATCCCAAACGAGGCATTATACTCAGTTATTGGTCTAATGAGGGAGGAGTACCAAGAGGTAATAATCTCCTTTTTTCTGGATGCAATCCCTTTAGTTATGAGATGAACCAAGTAAAAGGCTTTTCTGACAACTGCCGCTACATGAAGGTCAAATGTGACGTTGTTATCAACCTGAGTGCCCAGGTCTCTCACCACAGGTTGTGTGCTTAGGGGGTTGCCGTTGATGTGGTAATCAGTAGGAGTCATGTTTTTGCCGAATGGTATGATGATACATTTTATTGCATTTAGCTTGAGGCCATGACTTTGACACCAGTCACTAGCTGCTTTCAGACCCTCTTGCCATATGTTAACATCATTTGGGGAGTGAATGACAGCATCCAACTTACAGTCATCTGCAAACTTGGTCAGCCACAGGCCTTTTGTATTTGCCTGGACCTCTGCGAAATAGATGCCAAACAGTAGGGGTCCCAGGACAGATCCCTGAGGAACTCCACTAGTGGCAGGTCTGCTATCGGAGGTGGAGATGCCTATTTTGACTTTGAGGGTCCTGTTGGTAAGCCAGTTGGCCACCCACCTGATGAGACAGGGATTTACCCCAAGTTCTGCTAGCTTTTTGATGATGCCCGAGTGGGGGATTGTGTCAAAGGCCTTGGCCAAGTCAAGGTAAGCTGTATGCGACTTTCCCTCATCCAGGGCTTGGTTACAATCTCAAAGAAGTCAGCCAGATTCAACAGGCAAGTTCTTCCCTTGACGAATCCGAACTGGGTGGGATCAAGTGCTCGGAGATTGCCTATGTCTTTGTTTATGAGCTCCATAATAGTATGCTCCATGGCTTTACAGATCAGACTTGTCAAGCAAATGGGGATAGTTTCCCAGGTCAGTAGTAGCACCATCTTTGTGCAAGGGGATGACAATGGGAGTTCTCCACTCTGCTGGAATGAAGCCTGTACTTAGGCTGTGGTTGAATAGGGTGCTCAGTGATGAAGCCAATTCTTGTTGGGGATGGTGGAGAATACATCCTGGGATACTATGAGGTCCCATGGAAGCTGTGTTATTTGCCTTGGATAGGGCCTGCTACACTTGATCTATGGAGATGTGAGGTGGGGGACAAGTTTTGTGGATGTCAAAAGGGCCTTTGGGGGGATAGGGGATGAAGTTTGCACTGAACCTATCTTCTAGCAGGTTGGCTAAGTTAACAGGATCAGTGTAAGTGATACTATTAAGTACTAATTTGGAACTAACTTGGGCTTTGCCACGTAGGTTCCTGACGTAACTGAAGAAGACTTTATGGTTTCCCTTTGCTTTGGAGGCTAGTTTTGATTTATAATTGGCCTTGGAGGTTTTCACTAGTGATTTAATTTGCTTGTTGAGGCTAAGGAGAGAATTTTTCCAATTTGGAATTTGGTCCTTTTTACCCTTGGACAACAGTTTCTTCTTTTTGTTGTAAAGACTGTTGATAGTGGATGAGGAGCAGGTTTTAGTTCTATTGGGTATGGCTGAGTCCATGCAGTTGCATGGGTGCTTGTATACTGCACTGGCATACTGTTCAGCATAGTTGTCTGCATCCTGTGAGGGGCAGTGGTATGAAGCTACAGATACCTTCCATTAGGAGGTTGTAGTCAGCTTTTGATAAGTTTTTAGCTTGATTATGGCTGGGGGGGGGGGTTGGGTGGGATAGAAACTTCGAATGAGACAGTCCGATGATCTGATCTCACCAGGGAAGAACATACTATGGGAGTCGTGCAGCAGTCAACCATGTTGGTGAGAACCAAGTCCAGAATGTTATCTCCCCTTGTGGGGGATGAGATGAGCTGGTCTAGTGCATTAGAACTGATGAAGTCAAGGAATCGTTGAGAAAGTGCATTAGTGCAGGAATAGTTCACCCAGTCTATGGTGGGGTAGATGAAGTCGCCAAGGATCAGGGTGTTAGGGGGTACCTTGAGGGAGTCAAGTAGATCCAGGTAAGAGGAGTGGGTGTCCTGACAGCTATAACTTTGAAGACTGTTGTGCTAACTGTCAGTTGCACCTGGAGTAGTTCCACTGCATCATGCTGTCTAACCAGTCTGGAGATGTGCCTGTCCTTAATGAAGATAGAAACTCCACCACCCTTAGTCTTCCCAACCTCATTTTGGGGTTGGAATGTGTGAAATGAGGTATAGCCTGGTAAGGCAGGGGTGCTCATCTGCAGCCCTGAACCAAGTTTCCATGACTGCACAGACATTGTCATCTTCCAGTGCAAAGAAAGCCTACAGTGAATCCATTTTCAGGTTAAGGCTCCTAGAGTTAAGCAGCATGACCTTCAATTTGCTTTTTGACAGATCTTTTATGTTGAAAGGTTTGTCTTTGGGACATTGCCTAAAAAGGCACAATGGGGGAGTCGAGAGCCCTGTCCAGGATCCAGAAACCCAGTGATGACAGGTGAAGGCCATCTCTGGCAAAGCATCGAGGCCTGACAACCATGTCATCCCAGGCAGACAGATACTGGATCCCCTTGGAATGACCAAAAACTAAGCCAATTGTTAAAGTCAATTATTTTTTGTTGGAATTGTGGTATCATTCCTGGTGAAGGTAGGATGCTGCTTAGGGCTAGGGTCATACCTGCCTGGAACACATACTCTGAGAGTTCAATCATGTCTCTCTTCATATAGTCCAGGGAGGTATGTCTCAAGTCATTCACGCCAACATGGACAATGACAGAGTTGTACTTGTATTTGTTGTGGAGAGACTTAAGTGCACGTGTGATGTGACAGATTCTGGCACCAGACAGACAACTGACCGTGACATTCTCCTTATGGAGCCTGGTGAGGGGGTTATCAGTGTGTCTCACAACTGAGTTACCAATGATTAGTATGCATGGCTTATTGTTATGTCTTGTGGGCTGTGATAGCTTATATTTGCCTTATGGGCTGTGTTTGTGAGACACTGGTGTGTTGTCTGCTATGTGTGATGTGTTTGGTGCTGTGTGTGGAATGTTTGCGAGTGTGTTTTGGAGGTCTCTGCTGTATAGGTAAATTTTTATAAGTATGCTTAGGAAGCATGGTGGTAGCATGACCATATCTTGTGGTCTGAACATTTTTTTTATATATTGATGTATTAAAGGTACCATCTATATATGTAATGTTTATATCTAAAAAAAATCACTTTAGTATTAGAATAATTTAACTCAAAATCAAGAAAATCAGTAGTCTTCCATAGGTCATTTACAAATGTTTCAAAGGCCTGTATATCTCCAGTCTAAATAAGAAAGATATCATCCACAAAATGTTTATAAAAAGCTAAATTACTATTCTGAAATTCTACTATCTGGTTATTAATACTAAAAATATATAGTTCCTCCCATCTATCAAGAACCAGATTAGCATAACGTTTCACAACAGGGGTGCCCATTGCAAATCTCAGTAACTGATGAAAACATTGTTCATTAAATAAAAAAAAACATTATTACTCAGAACAATATCTAACAGAGCAAATCAACTCTACTTTGGAAGCTGGAAATTCACTGAGTACAAAGAAATTCTCTAATAAATTGAAGGCCCATCTCACTTGGAATGACTGTAAATAAAGACTTTATGTCCACTGTAACCAAAATAACTCCATCCAATATTTGTCCTTCTAACCAAGTATGTAAAGCATTAAGGAAGTCGCTAGTAGCTTTAATATAACTTTTGCTGTGTAATAATAAACTATGCATCTGATTTTCTAAATATTTCTATAGGGCACTGGTAACCAATTGGTTCCAAGAGACTATAGGTGTCATAGGAGGTGTATTCAAGTTTATATGGACTTTAAGTAGACCATATATTATCAGGATAACTGGATGTGCCACATAAATAATTATACAATTCTGAAGTGATGAAAAATTCCATTAAAAGATCAGATAGTTACGATTTCACTTTGTGTATAATACTATTAACAGTATTTCTATTAATTTTCCCAAACATATTAATATCTAATAGTAAATCATATATCCAACTAATATACAAACTAATATCCATTATTACCACTTTGCTCCCCTTAATCCTCTGTTTAATATTTATGCCTTCCTTAGCACATAAATCAAGCAGTGCTTTCCTTTCATCCTCTCTAAGGTTATAAAATCTATCTTTAGCAGATTAAAAAACATTTTATAAATGTCATTTTCGCACATGTCGTAAAAAGTTTTAATAGTAGGTGTGCTAGCAGGGACAATTGTACTAGCTTGCTTCAATTCTTTATCAACTTCGCATACATCATTTTAAATACAGCTTTAAGATCTAAATTACGTACAAATATTCTAAACTCTGTTAAACATTCATTAAGGTTACCATCAATAGAAGGGATATAGGTAAATCTTTTATCCAACAACTTTAACTCAGCACTGTTAAATGAAAAACTAGACAAATTAATGACAGGATGACCTACAACAGTCAATTCTTTACTAATTTGTTTCTTGTCATTGGTCCTGCCTGCATGAAGGCTGTTGGCCCCATCTGAGCTAGTGCGGTTAATCCTCAGTTTTGTTCCCTTCTTCTGCTTCTTCCTCTCATTCTGCTTCTGCTCCACAATGGCTGTTGTACTTGAAAAGGGAACTGTAGTTGGAACTTCCCAGGTTGTAAAAAACCACCAGCAACTTGAGTATTAATATTCTCATTTCTTTCTGGTTTTGGATCACCACTAGAAAAAATAACATTAGATTGAGTAGCAGTCTGTACATGAACACAGTTACTATTAGTTGCGTTCAATTCCTAAATGTCCTCTCCTATTGTCTCACCAGCTGGGACAGCAAAGTGATCCATTTCAGTAACTGAATCACCACCTCGCTTTGAATGGACAATAATCATTCCTTCCTGTTACCATATTGGCTGGAACTGGATGAACAGAGGTGCTCGTTTGAAAAAATACATTTGAATTCTAATTTGCATGCATATTATTGGGTGCCGGAGATTCTACGTCTAGATTAAGATTATGCCTTTCTGTTCTCAGCCAATGTAATACATTTCCATTTTTAAAGTCATTCACATCTCAGACAAACTTGCACTTCTTTACAGAGATCAATTTATATTCAAAACCACAAAATCCACCAAGAAAAGCACTGGAGAAGCTAAGAAAGTTCCTTTTAGCGTAGTTAAAATTTAATGTTCGCTATTCTTCCCAATGACTTAATTAGAAATGATAAAATACACTTCAAAATCACTTTTAAACCATTCAAAAAACATAATTTCTAAAATCCCTTCCCCTAAGGTCAATTGTTTTTGGAAAGAGGTTACCCTGGAGACCTACTTGAAAATATGGCTCAAGAGGTCATTCATAGGAGACAGACAGATTTTCCTCCTATTCTGAGGTTTTGTTAAAAAAGCTCAGAATGTAGTACCTAGTGGCACACACACAAAAGAGAGTGGGGCAGAAGGTCCCAGATTCTGTTTGGACATGAATGCAGACAGTAATTACATCCATCAGATTATTAGTGAGAAATGGAAAATAATTACGGGTAATGCAGATTTATCTAAAGTTCTTGGAGAAGGCCCCCATTTTGTTTATAAGAAAAATCAAAATTTTAAACATTTGTTAGAAAATAATAACTTTGAGCCAGCCCTTACTTCTGGTGAAACTGGAGGTATGTTTAAATGTTCAGGGTGCAGGGCATGTAGATTTATTTCTGAGGGTCCTTTTGTGTTTCTGGAACATCTACAGTTTACTATACCCATCCCTGGAAAATTGAGCTGTGGTACAACAGGGATAGTGTACCTTGCGATGTGTTCAACATCCCCTAGATTTTAAGTAGGTATGTCTAGGAGAAGTTTAAGGAAATGGATATTAGAGCACTTGTATACTATAAAAACAAAAAATAGTAATAATGCCCTTTTTAAGCATTCTTTGACATGTTCTAACTGGAAGAAATTTACTTTTTCTATAATGGAAGTTGTTAAACGTGACCTTAGGGGAGGAGATTTTAGAAGTTGAGAGGCAGAATGGCAAATGAAACTTGCTTCTTATTTACCCCCCCTGGTCTGAATGATATGGTGAACATAAAATGTTTCTTAAAAAAATAGGAAAATTACTAAAGTAAAAATACAGGGATGAATGCACTTGTGATTTAAACTGTGTTAACTGTGTGGACACTTTGAGATGCACGTGTTTTGTAGTATGCCTTTAAATGTTTTTATGTATTTAATTGATTTATTAATGAGCTGATCTGATTGATCAAATGTTTTTTGAATGGTTTAAAAGTGATTTGGCAGTGTATTTTATCATTTCTGATGAAGTCTTTGGGAAGAATAGCGAACATCAAATTTTAACTACACTAAAAAGAACTTTCTTAGCTTCTCCAGTGCTTTTCTTGGTGGATTTTGTGGGGTTTTTTTACTGTGGACACCTGGGCCTGCTTGTGTGCTGCTTTCCTCCTTTTATTTATATTCAAAACCTTTTAGCTTTTTGAGCATACTTTGAAATTCAACGGAGATTGAATAAAATTCAGCAAAATTCATTATACAGTCTTCCAATTTATCTATATCTGCTGACAATTCAGCTTCATTTTTTATAAAAAAATTAATTCATTAATCTCATGTAGTTGGTGGTTAATTGCTTAATTAAGTGCTTGCCATCTTTCTAACATCTCCGGATATTTATTACCATACGTGGGCATCTTAATAATTCTTAAACCTCTGGGTATGATGCCCATTTCAATATATGCAAGAAAACTAAGTCTTTGCTACTGTAGTATTCTATAATGCTCTACCTGTGACTCCAGTTCATGTAGTTTTTTAAAAGTCCATCTCTTTCACTTATGGCATTACTTCCAGCACTTGTATGTTCTTTCACATTACTAAACAAATTAAGGAAAGGATTCTCACCAACTGCCAGAAACTGATGCAGCATATTTACAGAACAACTGGGCTGTGTTCCTATATTGCTGGCCAAAAAAAGAGATGTGCTGCCAAGTACAAGTAAAACACTAGATTCTAGCAGAAAAAAAAATCAAGGCAGTCCCAGTCAAAGTCAGTGGTCAAGACTACTTTTACTTCAGCAGTCTTCCCATGTATGACAAATGATAATGTAACAGTGATCCCTAAGGAGAACATGATTTATTTATTTATTTATTTAACTTCCTTTGGTGACTGGGTTAGGTCTACTAGGCTAGTGACCTCTTTTCAGGGGATAAACAAGGTAGTATTTACTCTACAAATTACTCCAACTCCATATATTTACTCCACTTGCAACTAAATAGCACAAAAAAGCTCTTTATACAACCAGAGACACTACTCACAAGCCACACCAACTCTCATTATCACTATAACCAAACTCCACAACACTGCAAATGCTTTCTGCTCTCAAGAACCAAGTCTTTGGCAAGCTCTCCACATCATCCTTAAGGAAATCAACACGTATTCCAAATTCAGAGTTGTTGTGTCTTTCGGCTTTTCCCGGTTAGGGGTCGCCACAGCGGAACTCCGGTCCACTAATGATTGGTAGTAGATTTTTACGTGCCAAGTTGCCAGCCCTGATGCACAACCTTCAACAAAGGTATGCCCATTCACGCATGTCTCCACACAGAAGACGCTTTAGCTGAGAATCGAACAGGACAATGTCTTACTGTGAGGCGACAATGCTGCCGCAGCACCACCACCACAGTTTAGAGTGCAACTCAAAAATCACTTCTTCATCAAGCCAAATGCTCATGCTTCAATACAGGACATATCACCTAACCTAACTCCTTTCTGAGTCTCTTCTCCTCTCTCTAGATTCACTGAAGATTGACCCACTTTAGAACCTAATGTATATATTCTGCATTACACTCTGCTTGTTTGTAGACTGCACTGTGTGCTTGTTCACTGGAATGTATAACCATATTTTTTTTTCTGTGTAATTAGTCTGAACTACTCTGCTGTTGCTTACATTTCTACCCCAGATTTAGATAGTGTTTCTCCTCTATCACTATAAAACTGAACTGAAGATTTCTCACTGCTTGTTAATCCTTCCAGGATTTAGTTATCATTTAGTCTATTATTATTGTTATCTGGTTACTGTTTAGATAAGTTGTAGCTCTGTGTTTTACTTCTTTCTCAGTGTTGTAATTAGAGCTTACTACTCAATTGTACCTAATTTGCTCCTGTATTTCTCCATGTCATGATCACCTCTACTGTATACATACCTTGATTGTTATTGTTTACCATCTACCATGTCTTTCAGTGGAGCTTTTCCTCCCTGGGCCTCCACTGAAAAAGGACCTGTGTCCAGTTGGAATTTCCCAGTAAACAAATGTAAATAAATAAATAAATAAAATATTTCTAGGGGAAATGTTGCCAAAGCATCAAGGAACTTCCCCTACTCTTTGTGTGCAGGGTAGTACTTCCAGTTCTGTTCCAATCACGGAGGCAGAAGGAGAAACCAGGAAGAGAGTGGTACAAGGATGGAGTGTTCAGAGCATAGCAATAACACTATGAAAGTGATATTTAAAGAAAAACTAATTTTAGATGATGAAGATAAGTATGTGAAAATGAAGGAAGAAGGAGAAAATGCAAAGGCAGTCGGTCCTTTATTGGAAGGTGGTTGTGAAGGCAAGGAAGTGGAAAAAGATCCAAGCTTTCTTAGAGCAAAATTAGCAGAGAGGAGAAGCTGTTAATGGACTCTGAAGAGGTATTTCAACAAAATGTCTTTAGAGATGTGTTGTTACAACCCTCCAATTAGGAAGGTTGCAGGATGATTTACTCAAAGAGCTAGTAAATTCTAGTAAACCTGAAAGTGGTAATGATATTTTCATGGGGAGACTTAATGGAGAAGATATAGAGGGAGGATGTGACACAGGTTGAAAACAGAAAGCAGTACCCTGAAATGATAAAGCCTGGAGTGGAGAAATAGGGAGAATGAAAGAAAGCAGTAAATGTAGGCACAAATCAAAAAAAAAAAAAAGAAGAAGAGGATGAAATGGACAGATATAAGGTATGGGACAAAATAATAATGCCTTTAGGAGTAAAAGCATATGAGGTAAGGGCGTTTATTCATCTAAATAAAGGGACATTTTGTGACATTATTTTAAAACTGGTCAAATAATGGAGAATTTTTTAGGAGACTATGAAAAAAGAAAGACCCCCGGATTCACGAACAGACGGATTTTTTGCAGGAACAGTGTATGAGCTCCTGCATGGAAAATGACCACGGAAAAGGCTATCATGGCTATAGCAGCTTGCATTGCATGCCTGCCCCTGAGCTATCTTATTCCCCCCAATGTTGGACACTTGATTGCGTAATCCTCTATCCTCCATTCATTTCTGTGTAGAGGGTTGACAGTGGTCATCTTCCATGTGTATGGTGTGTGTATGGTGGCAGGTCTGTGTTTGACTGTGATGTGTGATGAAGCTCTGAGCAAATGCCTGAGTTCATGTAGGAGGCAGACACTGATGCTATTATGCCCCATGCAGATATGCTGTTGTTGCCATCAGTATACAATATCGACCTGGTCACCACTGCTGAGGGAAGGAGTGTGGTTGATGTGCATATCTTCATGTACAACTGGGGTGGACAAGGTGGCAATGTTCCCACCTAACCTGTGTGATGCAGGTTGACTATATCCATGGCATGTGTGTAGGAGGTGTTCTTTACCCCAGTACAGAGTGAATTATGTTGATTCATCTGAGACTTACAACATATGTGGAGACATGGTTGCAAATGTCCTTGGTGGTGTGGATATGTCCGATTCATAGTCATAGTCAGCCTTACAGGACATCACCTGTGAACTTACCTGCTTGCTCAGATACAGGCAGACTTGCTTCAAAGTTGTTGCCTGCACCTATGTGTCCCTGTACAGCCAGTGTAGTAACCTATTATGTGGTTTGTGCATTGCTGCTGTCCACCAAAGGGGATTACTCTACCTTGGTGGAGGCTGGATATAAAGGTCAGGTAATGCTGTGACCATATAGCTACAGTGGATATGAAGGGTACACACCCCTGATACACTGCCTGGTATTTGTGTAATTGGAGCATGACACCACAATAACTCATTTCATAACAATTCCCACCTGTAGTGTGACCTATAGCCTGTACAATTCAATTGAAAACATAAGAATCTGGTCTGTGAAAACATATGGAAATAATACTCAGTACAATAAGCCAGTTGAATGAGTGTACACACTCTTAAACTTGTGTATACACCTCTTGAGATGGTTACAGTATTCATCCATCTTGGTCTGGACTCTAACATCATGGCACATCTTCACTTGGCAATAGTTGCTCACCTTCCTAGAAGCACCTTTGATTGTATTTCAATGGAATTGTACAGGTTAGGGGTCACATTCAAGATGAGAAACATTATGAAATGATCTTCTGTGGTTTGATTGTCATACAGCACACAAACTTAGCATTCCAACAGGGGTGTGTACACTTGTGATATCCACTGTATATAGGTGTTGATATAGCTGGTAGTGGTAGGCATGGACATAGGGTCAAAACACAGGTGGACACTTCTCTGATTAATACCTGATAATCATGCCTACTCTAGTACCCACATCAGTGTCAGGGCAATGCAACCACCAGTAGCTGTACACATATGTGTCTGTTGTATGCACTGACACTGATATTACACACATGTGCAACATGCACAACCTATTTACCTGACTGCTTGAAACACATGTGATTAGTTTTTTTCCTTCCAGCTGAACATATGCATACATACATGTGCTCAGGGGATAACTGGTATACATTTCTGTTGAATATAAGTATGTCACACTGTATTTACAGTCTTGCTGCTCAATCATACTTCTCAACCTGTTACAGCAGTACGTCTGGACAATGGCACACATAGACAGGTGTCAAAAGGGACATCAGTATTGATACTGTATTAATATAGCTGCACCATACATTAGTACGTTGATTGCACAGTAGGGTTTGACATCACTGTCATAACCTGGAAGATGTCCAACAGTCATAAGTAGGCTATTATGTTATAATGCCATTGCTCACAGACCTGCCAATGGTTTGGCTGACATAACACAGGTATATGTGTATGTGACTACAGATATCAGTCACAAATGTGCTTATTGTCTAGCAGAACACTGTACAGTTGAATGTTATTAATTCAATATATCACATGCAGTTCAACACATATATCTGCAACAGAACTCTACTATGCACACACCCTCTATAGGTGTCTTAGCTTTACAAGACAAAGATGTGTCATACTCACAATCACAGGTAACATGTATATGGAAAACATCCCATTAACTGGCCTAGCAGTGGCACAGTCAAAACTGTTTGACAGACACCCCTGTGGTTGTCATATATGAGCTGTCCTTTACCAGGTGAATCAGGCTCCTGAGCAGTGATCCCACCTCACAACCTCTCAGACCCTCACATCTGGACAATGCCTAAAATGATGGGGGGATAAATAGGGACAGACTTTAAATATACCTGTTACAAACATAGGAAGTTCGTAGAATGATACATTTAGCATTACAGTGAATATTCTTAAGCTTGTGGAGTCTTAAACTTAAGTTTTTGTCATTGCCTGATGACTTCAATCCTCAGCTATTTGTTAGAAAATTACAGATCTCAAGAGGAACAGACAAAAATGCATGATGGTAAAATGTGAACATTCTGTGAGGATCTGTACAGTTGAGAAGTATGTATGTGATATCTCCCACTGCATAGACGCCCAGATGCTATGGCTATAGCAGCTGTTTAACAGGACATTAGTACAGCATGTCTTGTTTGGGCATGTATTCCTCCAAATCATATTTCCCACTAGTACAGACCAAGTACTACATTCAGTTACTTGCTTACATGCTCCATGTACCTTTTTTCTTTCTTCTCTTTTCCACTTAATGTTTCATTTGTTATATTTCTCTCTCTCTCTCTTTCTCTGTGCACTACAGGGATAGAGCTGGTTTGAATAGGTGGCAGCATGGCTTTTGTAGGTGATGCTCATGACCAGGTGATGGCCTGTGCACCTATCGGGGTTCCCCACTTGCTAACTGCATGCAGAGCAGCTGTGTAGTTCTTCCAATAGCCAATATCATGGTAACACACTCCTATAAATGAGTACTCCGTGTGGGCGTTGCCCCTTTCCCTTACTTGTGAGGAAGATATCCTGGAGTTGTGTGAGCTACTACCTCTTACAACAAGACTTGTGGAGACAAGCCAACTAAATGGTGGGGAAGGTTCAAAACTTAGGAACAGAATGTGAGTATTACTGTTATATGTTTGGAATACTGCTATTTTCACAGGGTTTGTCTGCACATGCAACTTCTGCATGGGTTTCAGTCTGACAAAGTTCTGTCTCTGCATAGCTCTCAACTGTAGGGCCATCCACATAAAGGCCATAGGTTAGCCTGTTATGTATGGGCTGTTCTCCAGACAGTCACTATCACTGGCAAATCAGTAGCATACTCTGGTGATTGCATAATGTAGATGGTAACATCCATTTGTTATTCTGACTTTATATCCCTCAGAAAAAAATATGTTACAACAAACCCCGTAACACCAGAAACTTTCTCAGTGTATAACAGCAATATCTCATGTATGGCCATGTATTTGGGCTTCTGTCCACCAATTATGTCAGGCTTTGTCCAAATGTCATACAGTAGTAGGTGGATAGGTATACTGGTCTATCATTATTTAGTGCTGTAATTCCTGCTGAGGGGAATGGCTGAGAAACATGTTGAAGTCTGTACATTCAAGAGGTAGGTGTACTGAGAATGCACTTAAATGGCCTTGTAACATATTTTATCTTGGGGACATTAACACATGTTTTAAAACTAGGCTGTTAGAACATGTCATATGTATTACTGATAAGAAATATGTCACTTCTATAGCTGTATATTTGGATAAATTCACACCATGGGGACAGTAGTGGGTCTCAAGGTACTGTTTCTGAAAATGTCTGTTCTTCAGTGTGATGAAACATTCATAAAAGGACAATTGTTATGTACAGACTTCAATGTATTAATATTAACTGTGACATTTTATCCAGTAGGGGGTTAAATGACGAGTGTAATTGCAGGCTGTGTATTCAATTATATAATTAGGTATTAATTGCTTTTTGAGATTAAGGCATGTATTTCTGGTGATGTTTACTCCTTGAAGGCTTTGGCCACGACATCAGAGTATAATAAACACGTGTGAATTACTGGCTGATTGTATTTTTCTTTGCTATGTTCAGACATTTTATTTGTTTTGCTAAGAGATTGTTGTATGTCTGGCCATTGTGTATGGCCTATCATGATTTTGTAGCAGTGTACTGTTCACTCATTTATTTAGACTGAAAACCAAAGAAACCGTGTTGGGTAAAACCTTGGTGCAGAAATAAATCCAAATGAAAGGTAAAAAGTAAAAAATGCACCAAGATAACACACAGCAAAATGTTTAATCACAGCAAAGTACAAAGTGGTAAGCACTTTCACAACCGAAGTTGCTTCATAAGACACCACAGTAAAAAATGCACAGGTTTAAATAGAGATTCTAAAATGCCAGTTAATCAATAAAAATCACACAATGATTAAGTAGCAGTGGAAAACAATTGAGTCTCATGCTCAAACTAAAAAAAGCATTGCTTAAAAACATTGCTTAAAAACATGTCTGTTTGCAAAAAAAAAAAAAAAAAAAAAAATCTTTCTCCTTTCCTTTCCTAGTTGTTGTTTCAGTTAGTCAGGATTTTTTGCAGATCCCTGGCTTTTTTGTTTTGTTTGTGTTTTTTTTCCTTCTTGTGTGGTGAGGCTTGAGGTAGTTTACTCACCAGTGGGGTGAGGGAGGGGTGAGCTGCTTGTTTGTCCAGTTTGGAGGGTGGTTAGAAGCAGCAACTAGTAATTAATTTTGATTTCTTTTTTTCATTTCCAGACACTAGGGCAGTGCCGTTAGTCAGATTTAAACTATTAGGGCTACCTAAGTCCACACTCTTCAAATCCCTTAAAACTACTCTTCCCCAAAAGTATACACTACTTAGTTTAGTGTATCCTACAACTATAAATTATCTCTACTTGACTCCCAAGTAGACTATTCTCTATCTGTATATAGCAGCACTTGCCCCCCTACAGTACTTATCACCCTGGAGCAGCACTCTTTGTTATAGAAAGTACCCCAAAAACAAACCCCATTTCTCGTCACACCCATCCCCAGTTTCCTGCCTAATTTTTTCTAGTCTATTCCTTCTAGCATGTGGGGATCAGTTGCTTCAATCCTCTCCTCTGGCTCAGCCGGTGAACCTAAATATTGCAATGTGTTTACACGCAACCCTCATACACACCCAACCCTCTCTCTCCTCCAACACAAAAATACAAATACGATGCAAGGAGATGCTATAATGGCCAAACTGGAGGCATCAGCCCTTAAGGCCAAACACAATGCCAGACACACTAGTCATTGGTGACTCCATAGTCAGACACACTGTCCGCCCACCAGACAGAGACTGAGTAAGGTCAAGGTCACAGTAAGCTGTCTCGGTGCTAGAAATCCGCCACATAACACACATGCACAGGTGGTCTCAGCACAGGTGGTACAAGTAATGACCTAATCATTGTCCACGCTTGGTGTTAAATAAACCTGAGACTCTTTCCTTGGACTACATGAAAAGACATAGAGAGAGCTCTCTATATGTAAGCTCTCAGGAGGTATGACCCTGACCTTGAGCAGCCCTTCACCAAGAATGATGTTGTTCAAGAAGGAATCAAATACTATACATGAGAAAGCACTTAAAAAACTTATAAAATCATTACAAAACATGGAAAAATACTAGGCAGGAAAAAGTTAAATAGAATACTTGGAAACTAAAAGCTAGTTAAATACATTAGACTAATTTTGAAAGAACTTAGCTAATTTTAATGCTTGAGATGTCTAGCCTTTAAAAAAGGGACCAAGGAAGTAGTAGTATTCAAACCAGGATACTTTTCAGCATTAAGTTTCAAAATCCACTTCTGTTCATGTCCCTCTGTGATATTCTCAATGTCACCACCTCTATATGGGTTCTGTCAATATGTTCAAAGTTTCACTACTTCAAACCCCACTTCACTGAGTCCACTTGTTTGAAGTAGTGAAACTTTGAACATTGATTTCGGCAGTCACACTACAGCACAGAATGGGACTATTCCCTTTTCCCCACTGTAGTGCAATCTCAGAGTTGGTATATTTAAGTAGGGGCATGTGGGGGGCACAGCCCCCCACATGAGGGGTGCAGGGGTGCATGTTTTATTTTTTTTTGGGGGTTTTTTTTGGGTAGTCCGGGGAACTAGACTTCAGTGAAAGTGCACTTTCGTTTAAGTGGACTTTCGCTGAACTGTAGGGTCGACTGCTTTATTTTGAAGAAGTGTATTTTTGATGTAAAGCAGTAGACCCATATATATACATATATATATATATATATATATATATATATATATATATATATATATATATATATATATATATATGTACATATCTATATATTTGTGTGTGTGTGTGTGTGCGTATATATATATATATATATATATATATATATATATATATATATATATATATATATATACGCCTCAGTATTTATTGGTAATATATCTATATATTGTTTTACACATATATGGATCTCCCTACATATCTCACACTCTCTCTATGTATAGTGCTATTCAGATACACACACACACACACACACATATATATATATATATATATATATATATATATATATATACCAATCCTTCCTAATTGCACACACGTCTCTCCCCTGTTGTAATCTGGCTGTAAAGAATGGTATGTTTGAGAAAACATCCTGAAACAATACAGCTGAGGTGGCTTACTGGTAAATTGCATAGGGTATGGTGTGCAGGGTCTTGGGTTCAAGGGCTATTTATTTTGTTGCTAAGCCGAGCAAGGACTGTTGGATACAGAGTGATTAAGGCAGTTTTAAGTAGCTTTGGGTGTGTTTGCATGGGTTTGCCTGACAGTAAGAAGTGCTAACATATGGTTAAACGAATAGGCGCTTACATCGTGTAGGCTTAGCTTACCAGTGTGCAAATTTGCTTAGCATTTACATTTAAACAATGCTGGAACCTGCTAAGCATAGCTTAGCCCTGGTAACCAGTAATCACATTCCAGTCTGATAAAATAGGAGGGTAATGACATATTTAATAAGTCTACTTAATTCCCTCTACATAATATGCTTCTGTGTGCTGTCATTACAGTAGCAAGGGGTGTGAGCATACTGTGTGGGACACCTGGCTATACATGGGTAGTACCACAGTCTTTTCTCTTTAGATTTATTTCATACATGGGTAGTATCCCAGGTTATATACAGTCACACTTGCATGTTACACCAGCTACAGTGCACTGGTTGACAGAAATAGTTTAACACATATGGTATCATTACATTAGTACTTTAACAGTGCTTTTTCAAGTAACGATAGAGTGCAGATTGTAGTACTGGAACCATACACCCCTGCATGCAAAGCTGGACTCTGAGTATTGAGTATCTTGTTCTAGGTGTTTGAGCTGTATGTTTATATGTATCTCCTATTGAATAGTGATTGGATATGTTGATATTAACTGTAGACTGCTATGCTCTTTGGACATGTCATTGAGGACTGCTGTCATGTAGCAATGGCATACCTTTCAGTTTCAGACATGTATCTTTCAAAACATTCATCCTAATGTATAACCTGTTGGCATACCTCTCACCCTGGAAACATCAAAAATCTGGACAAGGCTCATGAAAAATTGGTACAAATTGGTATGCTGATTAGCATCTAATTTGCATACATAATTACATAACCCCACACACTCCAATGGAATTGTGGGATACCAACTTTCAATTGCAAACTGAAGAACAGGCAACCAAAATATGACACCAGAGTCCCCCTGCAGCCATTCCAATGTCCCATTACCTGGCTATTTCACCCCATTTACCATAAACACTAATGTGTGCATACTGCTTTACTTCTATAATGATTATACGGGTTTTATTTTTACAGCACAACAATTCACAAACACTAATAGACATCTGGTAAACAAAGCAATACTGTCTCACAATGAAAACAGACTTGGCATTAAAACTTCTCTGTCCTTGAAACTCACACATTCATTGAAACAGCATTGGAACCCACACCACATCCAAAGAAAATGCATTGGGCCAGTGGTGGATAAATATTACATTGGGCTGTTTTCAAATCATTGGCCCCTTGCACACAAAACAATATAAATGTGTTCTTTTCTTTGATATACCTTCCTGACTTTATTAAATTATATTCCTTGTATAATACAGCACACTTGTTAGACAGAGCACATTTTAAATTTATTGTTTGAACATTTTTCCAGTAGGCTGTACTGTAGGCAATGAAACAAAATGCATGAACCAATAATGACAAAACTGCCCAATTCAGAACATTTCCATCATAAAAGTCTACTTCCATACCCAGACTATAGAATGACAGTAGTGTAAGCCATAGGCATCTTGCACTGCTTCTCGCACTTATTTTCAATTTCATTTTGGGGGGGGGGGGGGACAAAAGGTCAAAAATCAGGGACACATTTTAAACATTGCTTGTATAATTTTGGAAAGTTACTAGAATAAAATGTGTTACCACCATGTATTTCACTGGTAAGTCTTGAACCCAAGACCCTATGCACTACAGTCAGAGCAACATACCACTATGCCAAATTAGCGGCTTCCTGAAAAATAGGAAGACTGAAACTTAATGGCTATCATTTAGTTAATTCATTTCTCACTTCTCACCATAGCTTTCAACCTCTTAGCACAAAAAACCTGGACAAAGCCAGTAATGGGGTAATACAAATTCAGTTCTCACCCTAGCTCTCAACCTCTTAGCACAAAAATCCTGGACATACAAAGCCAATAATGAGGGAATACAAATTCAGTTCTCACTTCTCACCATAGCTCTCAACTCTTAGCAAAAAAAAACCTGGAGCTCACAAGTGGTGGTGGCTAGGGACTTTGGGCTCTTTTTACCCTGTACCCAAGGTACACGGTTTGAGCCTGAGTACATACACACCTTAGAAAATAATAGCCCGCACTTTAATTAAAGTATGTTTGGTAACATTTTATGGATTAAGTCTCATGTAATCCTATGGAATCAGCCATTTTTGAGACAATACCACCTATATAGTCTCCTTTCTGTTCATGTTAACAACTTGACGTGGAGGCAGATTCCCGTTTTCTTCTGGAGATACCCCTAAGCTATGCTTTCGATAATAAATATGCAAGTTTACTAGTGAGGCTAGTCAATAAGCAGAAAGCAAAGCTCATCTTTTGTTTCTGGGGAAAACAGTACTTGATAAAAATAACATATATATTTTAAATGATTTTCAGAGATAAGGAAACTGCAATAACAGACAAGGTGCGAAGAAATAAGCAATGTCTGGGGTACACTGAGAGGTTTGCCATGCAGACATGTATGACAAGTCTTTGGAGTATGTGTTGTGTTGTCCATTAAGTTATCCTTTTATTCTTCATAGACATAATCGCTGACTGTAGCCCACTAACTGCTTTCAAGAATTTAGTGTTATCTCCCTGTACAAGCCAGCGTATCTCACAGTACCTTGTTCCTGTGCGTGCCTAGTTCTCCTACACAAACACAAAA
Source organism: Protopterus annectens (assembly GCF_019279795.1). Taxonomy (NCBI): domain Eukaryota; kingdom Metazoa; phylum Chordata; order Ceratodontiformes; family Protopteridae; genus Protopterus; species Protopterus annectens. The sequence continues at coordinate 1,345,837,743 of NC_056728.1, forward strand.
TCAGCATGTTTCACTTATGCAGCCACTCACCCAACTTAGGTGGTATCTTGCACATAAACACACACACACACACACACACACACACACACACACACACACACACACACACACACTTCTCTGCATGTTTCCTTACTTGGAGTCTTCATTCCGCTGATAGTGCTATAACTGCTGGAGTCTTCATTCCGCTGCAGTGATTGCCAGCTCATTCCACTGGTTCCCCGGCCCGAATATCATAGTGTAGTGCTGATTCCCCAGCCTGAATATCATAGTAGTACTGTTTCCTGCTTAACACAATCCATTGGTTCCCTGATCCGAACATAAATAATAATGCATAGTGTAGTGCTAGCCTGTAACTGCTGTTTCCGTTTATTCATTTGTTGTTGTTGCGGCTTGCGTGCATTTGCCAGGCCAGCTGGAAATACGTGAGCTCCTTGAGCTCAATTCCAACAGGCTGGTAGCCCTGACGGAGATGAAGCCATCGTGCACATGATGATTTCAGCTCCAACAGAGCGAAAATTAAAAAACAAAAGGAAAAAAAATCGGAAATGCAGGGGTGCCACTCAGGAATTGTGGCATTTGAACCCCAAAACTCAGTAAAAATGAGTAATTCGGCATGGTTGGGAGGTATGCCTGTTGGCTATCTACTTTCTGTCTGTCCTCTGTACAGATGTGCAGATGTCAGGTATTGCTATGGCCATACCACTATGTAGGTCCCTACATTGTATTGTGCTGTGGGCCTGGACACTGCTGCTAGTTCCAACATATGGGACATTCCTTAATGTGGGCCTTGCCCCATTTCCTTGCCTGTGTGAGGGACATTACAGAGGTGATGGCCTACAGATTCACATACAGTGGGTGGCAATACATCACAGGACAGGACTTGTGGAGACAGCCAACCAACACGGGGAATTATCCCCAGATTTGTGAACAGATTCTATGTCATCAGTGCTGTTATACACATGGTGGATTGATAGATTTACAGGGTTTGTGTGGACATGCATTTAGTGTGTGACATCATGACTCACAGTGATATATCTCTGACATACCTCTCCACTGGCACGCTGTCCACAGACAGGCCACATGTCTGCCTGTCATGTTTTGTGTGTTCACCAGACAGTTGGTGTCCTTGGTAAATTAGTTGTGGACTCTGGGGAATGCAGTCAGTAAATATTCACATATTTTGGTATTACCAACATCATATTCCTCATAAAGGAAGTTACAACAAACCCAGTGACATCTGCAACTGTCTCAATGTATGACAGCAGTGTGTCCAATCTACCCCTGTGTTTGTGCCTCTGTTCCCACCTAGTGATATAGCGGTTGATGCCAAGCTTAGTGAGTGGGGAATGTTATCCAAGGTTTTGGCCAGATCAATGTAGGTAGTATGCATCACCTTACCTTCATCCACAGCTCAGATGACTGAAGGCAAGAGGTTGACCAGGTTGAATGAGCAGGTATGACCTACCCTTCACAAAGGTAAACTGTGTGGGATCCTGAGTCTGTAGATTCTCATATCCCTGTTTATTAGGTGCACGATGATGCATTCCATAGCTTCACATAACAGACTTGTCTGGCAGTCGGGGTGGTATTTCCCAGGGTCTGTAGTTACACCACATTTGTGGAGAGGGGTGACTGTAACAGTGCACAATTCAGTAGGGACAAAGCCCGAGGTGAGGCTGTGCTTGAACAGGGCACACAGGTAAAGTGCCAGGTCACTCTGTAGTTCATGTAGAACACAGCCAGGGATATTTTCAGGTTCCATAGAAGCTGTATTCTTGGCCTTGGACAGTGGTGTTGTAACCTGTGCTTCAGTAATGCTGGGTGCCTGGCTGTGTACTGGTATTGTGATTGATCGTTTGGGGGGAGTGAGGGGTAATGTTTGCACTCAAGATGCCAGCATGCATATTGGCATTATTTGTTGGCTCAGTCTGGGAGGACCATTGTCTAGTAGCTCAGAACAATTCTTGGTATTGCCATGGAGATTCGTTACATAACTGTATGAGGCCTTGTGGTTGTCTTTGCTGTGTGCTCCAAGTCTGTTCTCACAGCTAGCTTTGTAGTATTTCATGAGGGATCTCAACTATTCATTGAGGCTGATAAGGGTTTATTTCCTGACTTGGGACTTCAACTTATTCCATATCGGTTCCCTCCTTCTGTTGTACAGTTTCTTTATGGCAGGGGGCCACCAGATCAGCTTCCTTTTTTTGGAGGTGAGGGTCCTGGTTGTATTGGGTAAAGCGGTATCCATGCATTTGTGTAAGTGTTCATAGTGCATTGTTGTTTTATTCAGCTGTCATGCAATTAGTCTCCATTTGCAGGGCTGCCGTGAGGTTAGCCACCTCTGATTTTATGAGGCCATAGTTAGCTTTGGAAAGGCTTTTCATGGTGGTTACCTGTGCAGTGGGCATAGGATGGCTGTGGATTTCCAAAGGTGATTACTTTGTATTCAGATATAACAAGTGAGGTGTTGACTATTGGTGTAGACCAACAGTCGCCCATGTTAGGAAGGACCAGGTCGATGTGATGTGCATGTGCATCGGTACATGAGTAGCTTTCCCACTTAATGGTGGAGTAGTTGAAGTCCACCAGTATGATAGTGTTAGGTTGGACACTAATATTCTCCAGGGTGTTTATGGACATGGAGTTCAAGTCTTGGGATATGTATGGGGACCTATTGCAGGTTACAACCTGAACCACTGTCTTACCCAATGTCAGCTATGCCTGCAGGATCTGTAATGCATAATGTTGGTCTACCACTCTGGAGGTGTGTGCATCCTTTACGAATATGAAAATACCACCACCCTTGGAGCTTCAATCCACATTCTGCAGCCAAAAGTTGTGGAATTAATTATCGGTTGGTACTGCAGGGGTGTTTCCTGCTGCCTTTATCCAGGTCTCTGTTACAGCATAGATGTCATTGTTCCCCATTTTAAGAAATACTTCCAGTGAGTGCATTTTCAGATTTAGAATTCCAGTGTGCAGCAG